>NC_039360.1:166089592-166091792 GCF_003573695.1 Papaver somniferum | reverse complement strand
TTTTTTTTTCAAGAAGAAGGAGTTCTTGTTTTCAATTATGACATATTATCAAAGTATCTACTTTTCACCCCCAAACCTAAACTAAACATTGTCCTCAATGTTTCAAAATATGAACAAAATTATAATACAACATATGAAGAGGATCATGTTGAGTAGAGAAAAAGGAAAGAGAATACCCGATTTCGGCGAAAGCAAGATTAGAACTCCGTTATTCAAGGAAAAAAATCCAACATATTTCAGCCGAGATCATATTGGATTAGCAAAATATATACAAAAGGAACAAAAGGGTTTTAAGAAATTTTATCTACTGGATTATATACAAAAAATTCACCATACACTAACAATCTAAAGAGTTGAGGATCAACCCAAAAGAAAAAGTGTTGAAACATAGACAGTTTCAAAACACTAAAATTGGACTGAAATGAGAGCGAGAGTGAAAAACCGGATGAATCACCCCTAAACCTAAATTTTTCAACAGGTTTACTTTTAAGCACAAAATCTAACAATTTTAGGGGTGCAGGATTCACAAGGTCTAACTGAAAATGGACTTTGTTTGGGATGGACAAACATGCATATTCCAACTGTGGCTCCTTAAAAGTATTGTATTTAGATGCAAAATAGTCCAAGAGGACTTGAGAGGCACACAGCTCCAATCCTAGGTTGGGAATCTTCAGAAAAGTTGGTTTAAAATTTTTGTTACAAACCAATCTAGGTTGGGTGGAATAATCTCAATCTGTGACTTAGGCAAGAAGGTGACATCTAAGTTTCTCACATGCATGAGATCAAAAGTACCAATATTATCAGTCACATCAGCATTTTCTAAATCATAATTAAGTTGTATAGCATGCTCATCATCACAACAAAATTTCACAAGTCCAAATTCAGAATCATGGTTATCCGAAATATCCAAATTAACATCAAAAGAAGCAATATATTGTGGCTTAAGTATGGAATCAGACACATCAACTATATTTTCATGCATAGGATCATTAGTGTCAACAGAAGATTCAACATTACCTAAGTCATGCTTTTCACAGGATAACTGCACAATATCTAAATCAGTAGCCTCATCACATGTATATGGAATACTAGAAGAAACATTATTCATGAAGGTCGGGGCAGAAAAGCCTAATGTATTTGAACCCAAAGGTTCCATAACATTTTCAGCATAGACATGTTCTTCTAATATAACATCATCATAATCATCATCATCACAAATACATGAAAATCCTACTTTGTCAAAACCATTAGTGTTTTTCGTCCATACATCTGCCTCTAAAATAGGTGAATATGGATTGACATTTTCAGCAATAGGGTATGAAACACGATATCCAGAATTAAGCTCTTTGGGAAAATCAACATCTGACTCATGGTGATTACCCATATCATGTGGCATGGTCCTAGTTTCCCTATAGGTTTCCCACTGATGGGTTTTCTCTGCAACTTCAGCTAGAAATAACCATGCATCGTCCACAGTTTTATCAATGAATTCACCATTACACATAGATTCAACCAAGGCTCGAGACTTAAAGTCTAGTCCCTCATAAAGAATGGCGACCAGTCTCCACTTCTCGAGGCCATGATGAGGACACTCAAACAACAAATCATTAAATCGTTCAAAATAATGAAAAAGTGTTTCTCCATCTAACTGGACAAAACAATTAATACTTCGACGAATAGAGATGGTCCTATGATGTGGAAAGAACTTTCCGACAAATTGATTTGTGAGTTGGTCCCAAGTGGTGATTGATTGTGGTCTCAAACCGTAAAACCATGTTTTGGCCTTTTCCTTTAAAGAAAAAGTAAACAAACGCAATTTCAAAGAGTCTTCGGATATATGGTCAGGTTGTAAAGCCCGGAAAATTTGTTCAAACTCTCTTACATGGTTATAGGGATTCTCAGAATCGAACCCTCGAAATATAGGAAGTATTTGTATCATGCTTGCGTTTAGTTCAAATGGGTCATCAGTCTGGGGTAAGACGATACATGATAACTGACTTATTATGTTAGGGTGCATGTATTCATGGAGACTACGGAGTTTATTCACACACTCGCCCATTTTTTTCAAAAAATTTGGTTTTAATGGGTTTTGAAAATTTGGTTTGAAAGGGTTTTGAAAAGAAAATTTGGTTTTGCTTGGGATAAAATTTTGGTTTTTGAAATAAGGAGCAAATTTTTTTTTTTTTTTTTTTGTTTTTTT
>NC_039360.1:166089206-166089392 GCF_003573695.1 Papaver somniferum | reverse complement strand
TTGGGCTTTGGATCTTCCTAAACTTTTGTTGGAGAGGCCCAGTTGGGCTTTGGCTTTCCTTTGGATTTACAACAGAAGCCCAGTTGGGTCAACCCAACAGCACCAGGCAGCTTGGAGAAGGCAGCACCAGCAAGAATGGCTAGCTGCACCAGGTTCACTCCAACTGCACCAGGGCAGCCTAGCAGG
>NC_039360.1:166015238-166089196 GCF_003573695.1 Papaver somniferum | reverse complement strand
AGGCAGCAGTACAACAGTTACAGCTCCAGCACCAACATCTCCAAAGTTCCAGCAGGTTGCACAGCTGCAAGTCCTCAGCACCAGCAGCTTCTCAGCACCACAGTAAAGTATCAACAGCAGCAGCAAAGCTGCAATGCAGGAAAATGCAAGATAATGTAATAAGCAAAGTGTGCAAGAAAATGCAAGAATGATGCAGTAATAACTTAAGGTGCACTAAAGATGCAGGTAACTTAACCTAAACAAGATGCAAATGTAAAATACTAGGATGCAGTGCAAGAATGCAAGAATGTAGTGACAGGAAAATGAAAGTAAACAAAAAGAACTGAAAGAATGTAGATGTGCAAGTGATATGCAAGATGATGTACCTAAAACAGAATGTAATGATAGAAAGATATGCTAAATGCAAAATATGCTACAGCTATGAAGTTATGAAATGAACTGCAATGCAAAATATGCTAAATGCACAATATGCTAAATGCAACAGCTGAATGCACTTACAGCTAAAAATGAACTGCAATGATGAAACAGGCAGTAAATGAGGAAATAAGAGTGACAGCAGGAGTGACAGATGAAGATGCAAGAATGAGGTTATGTGCAAGATATGCAATGAAAGTGAAGATATGCAGTGACAATGAAAAGTATGCAGTAAAATGCAGAAAATAAGAGCAAAGATAAAGAGCAAACAGCAACAGCACCGCTACCGAGTCCCCGGCAGCGGCGCCAAAAACTTGATAGGTTTTATAAACAACCTACAAATTGACCTGCAAGTGCACAGGGTCAGTTGTAGCTAGTGATGGGAAGAAAGGGTTTGTCCACAGGGACAAGGAGGGAGCTGGTGTTGTTTCTACTTTTCTAGTGACAGAAAGTAAAGCAATGCAATATATTAGAATGGGAGGAAAATCAGCTTGCTCACTGATATGCCCCTAGTATTGACTGTCTTTTGACAGCACAGTCAATCACAGGCATACCAGAGCACTGATTACTTCCCATTGCTCAAGCAAAACAGGCATCAAGATAACTATCCTAGCAATACATCATTCAACAGTAACATAAACATGAACATGAGCTTGATATAAATTGTAACAATCACACACTCAAATTAAATACATGTTGGAGTTCAGAACAGCTAAAATTAACAATGCATTTGAATTGAGAATCATGGAATTGAAAAGATTGATAACCCTCAAAGCTACAGTTCATGGAAATAACAAAACTAAACTATTCTACTGATGCTCTGGTTAATCCAGGCATAGCTCTACAACACACACCCACATCATCTATTTATACATATAAGCAAAATCCCAAAAATCCCCCAAATCAGTGAAATTAGGGTTTACCCAAAAATCCAAAATTCACTCACCTAACACACTGATAACAACCCTAATACGTGACCCATGCTTCTAATTAGACGTACAATCAATTTCCCCCAAAAATCCCCAATTTATGGAATTAGGGTTCTTATAAAAATTTCTATTAAAATTTACCTAATCACTGATGACACTGGTAGATGTCGACCCATGCCTCCAATTCTTCTCCTGATGCTTCTCTTGTTCTTCCCATGCCCTAATTGCTTTTCTAGCTCATCTATTTCATCAACCCCTAACCTAGGGTTCCTGTGAGAGGAAAATATCGAGGAATTGATGTTATAGAAAGCTAGAGGAGTAGGGGAAGAGTGGGTTTCAGTTGGTAGGAGCCATGATGTCTTTGGTGAGAGTTGTGGTGGTGGCAGAGGCGGACATGGGTGTTCTCTGCAGACGGTGAGGGAGGAGGTGGAGGAGAAGAGATCGATGGATTTAGGTTTAGGGATAGTTTGTTTTGGGGTATAGATATTAGGTACTAGAGTGTTGTGCGGGATCATCAATATTTGATGTTTTGTAAGGGGAATCCGTTGGATGAAAAGATGAAGGAATGATCCAACGGTGTGATGGAGATGGGTGTGGAAAGACCGTTGGATCTGAGATACGTCAAAACTGACGGTCCAAGATGGAGTTAGGTGTTGTAGTGTTAGACAGGATCTTCAGACTTCGATGCACGACGATGAAGCGACCGTAGAATGCTGAGATGATCCAATCTGACGGCTGAATATGAAGGCGGGTATGGATATTGGAAATGGGTTTGGGTGAGGGTTTTGGGCCTTGGGTATGCCAAGCCCATATCTTCTTTAAGAACAATTCTTCCTCTTCAAGCCCAGTTCTAGCCTTTTGATCTTGTGCACAACATTCTTCGCGGCTTCCTTGTGTAATTCCTCCCGGCTTTTCACTACTTTTCTCCTCTTTTCCGCTCCGCAATTCATCCAAACTTTATTTATTACCTAAAAATGCAAAATTAATTAATAAAAATATTTATTCTTGAAAACAAAGAAAATACAGAATATGGGATAAAATGTAGAATTAATGCACAAAAGATGAGTTAATTGCCAACAAAAAGATATAGAAATATGCACTTTTTAGCACTCATCAAATACTCAAAGGATTTGTGGTGTTGTTTACTGGAATTTAAGGAAGCTCTACTTCAGTCATCTCATCAAGGGGTTGTTGCTGAATATCACTTGCATCAACTTATACAGAAGGATCTCCAACAGATAAGACATGAAAGAGATGATCATAACCTCCAGCAGCTTCATCTACAACATCTGGGTTCGGATTCCAAAATTATCATTCACATTTCCAACACCAGCTTCCAAGTCTTCATCTACACCAGCATCTGGTACTGATTTCATATCTTTAGCAGCACTGTGCATTCCAACATCTTCATTTCCAACACAAGCTTCCTCTGGTTCATTCAACAATGCACTCTTATGCTCATCAGTGAAAATTTTAGTACGCATGTACTCTGATGCTTGGTCCGTCATGAATTTCGCCACATTCCCTCCTCGAGCTAGAAATGCATCAACTTCAGGCTTCTTTGAAGCCAAGTATATTTCAAGGCATTCCATCTTTACATCAAAGAGTGACTTCTTAGTAGTGGCTTCTGCAATTGATTTTTCAAGGTCTTCGTGCCTTAACAAAAGATCCCACATTTCCTCAGTATGCTTCTTGGTCAACTGTTCTATCTCTTGAGCATGTTTACCTCTCAGGTCCTCTATTTCTTGAACATGTGTAGCTTTCATCATTTCTATCTGGGCATTCATTTGATTGAATTCTTCCTCAAGCAACTCTGCTTTTGTTTTGGATTTTTGCTTTTGCAGGAGCTTGTTTTCAGCATCAGTATATTCTTCCAAGAATGTATCTGACAGCGGCACACACAAAATAAAATAAAAAAATTGAGTTCATTTCACACAATGAACAGACAACTGCATACTCATTAAACATACCTTGTAGGTATCCATTACAAGGAGAATGTACCATAGGAATCGATATTAACAGTCAGAGTTCATTTTTTGGAATGAATTCCCAGTTTTATCTTAAGGTCGCATAGTTCATTATGTGAAAATGAATATAATATAATGGTACCATGTTAAACTAGATGTTTACCTCTCCAAAATCTTCAACATTCATCTTGGACGTTAAGTGTTTGCAAATTGTATCTATTTTCCACCTTGCAAATCTTGGAAGGTAGTCTACTGTTTCCTTCACCTTCCACTTGGGTTATAATTTCTTTGAATGCTTAGCAAACCAAGGATGTAAAAAGAAGAATTATACTGGTCAGTTATCAGCAACAATTCATTTCAACATCAAACCTCAAAATCACAAAATGAAAAAACATAATTATGAACTTTTCATCTCACCAACAAGTAAAGGTAACACCCTTCAGAAGAACCTCTTCTCAAGCTTTCCATCAAATGATTGTGTGTGAGATGTGGCAGAGATACTCTATCAATTGACTCTAGGCAAGCTAGGTACTTAGTGTGGATGGAACCTCCATCACCAGCAGTAAGAGAAATTGTAGATAATAGAAAGAGCTCAAACATGGTTACAAGATCTTCAACACATACTCTAGTCTTAATCAACTCAACGATTTTTTCTTTCAGTTTTGTGTTTTTTATATCACAAAGTTTCTTTTTTGGTGGAACAAATTCGTAGGTTTTATAGAACTTTCCAGTAGTGTAGTTAGCTACGTTTCTAGAGTCCAAGAAAGATTCTTCTATTCCACCTCCAGGAATACATGGTATTCCAAACACTAACGACAACTTTTCAGGTGATGATCTTAGCACATATGTTTCTTCCCCTACTTTTAAAAACGAACGTATGATCTTTTGATTCAGGAATGAACTGGTGTGCATTGCAGATAACTTGGACAGCAGGTAATGACTTATTCCATTCAGTTGCAACAATCTCTTCTTCCAGAAATACTTTGGATACACTCCCCAACGGACTATTATACAAAGAATTTCTTTGTTCATCAGTCAAAGCCTTCTCTTTTGGAAGAGATTTAATCCTAGCAGCAAGAGTAATGGCTCCAGCAAAGCTACACTTTATCTTCTTATCTATAATTTTTAAAAAGACAAAAGAAAAGAAGATTAATGGTTACTTTGTATAAAAAGTAGCTTATAAAAGAAGATAAAGTGTGGCTTGATAAGTTCATTCAATAAAATGAGGCTTTGAAAGAAGAACCAACACAAGAATGAATCTAGATAATGGACTTCATTCTCCAAATCAACAATTTTTTCTGACTTCATTCTAGAAATGAAGCACAACAGACTCATAAAACATGGTTTTATTCATCAAATAAGACTTCATTCTTGGAATGAAGCCCAGCAAACTCATAAAACATGGTATTATTCATCAAATAAGACTTCATTCTAGACTTCATTCTAGAAATGAAGCCCGACAAACTCATAAAACATGGTGTTATTCATCAAATAAGACTTCATTCTAGACTTCATTCTTGGAATGAAGCCCGACAAACTCATAAAACATGGTATTATTCATCAAATAGATCTTCATTCTAGACTTCTGTATGGGTGAAAACTATTTCCGCTGGTTTTGGTAATTTGGGGTGTGTGGATAAGAAATGAATTTAAACCCTAAACAAATGCACTGCACGTGAGTGCTTGTAATTCGAGAAATCAATCTGTACAACTCTGGCCTAAACCAAGAAATGGTCGTTCCAGACTTGCTCCAGTCACAATGTGAAGGAGATGGGGTTGATCTTAGGGAGGGAAGCGAAGAAGGTGTTGAGATTGTGGAGGCGTTGGCTGTGTATGACTTGTATCAGAAAGCTGAACTGGCTTGCAGAATGTAAGCTATTAGTTATGGTGTTTGGATACGGTTGTATCAACACTTGGTTTTTGTTGTCTTGTTCTGTCTTGGAAATGGGGAGGAGAACCTATTTATACAAGTTGTTGAGCCTAACCCACGTCTCTCATGGGAAGTGGAGGAAGTGGAGTGATGGAGTAGTGGAGTTGCGTGTGTTAGTGTCACACGATTAGTCTTTGCCCACTTCTCCCATCATCAGTAACCGTCCATGTCTTCCTGACACGTTCTTGTGATGGCGCGTTGTGCGCTGCACATTGTAAACCGCCAGACCAATACCCCAGTAAGTATCCCCCAGTTTGTGACATGTTTGATGTCTCGAATGTATGGATCGTGGGACCCACAAAAAGTAGCATGTGATGCTAGACTAAATAACTAAGTTATTTAGGTATTAATGGTGGTTTTTAGACAAGGGGTAAAATCGTAAAACCTTATGCATAGCATGACGTCACCGGTGACGCTAAACACGTTTATTAGAACATTTAATGCACTTATGTAAAATTTACCAGGGTATCTTTTTTTCAAATGCGAAACTAGGGTTTCGAGACACAAAAACCTAAGCTGCACAATCGTTGCGCATCATGGCAACTATGCCAAAACCAAAGCCACACAATCGCTGCGCATCATGGCAACTATGCCAAAACCAAAGCCGCAAAATCGCTGCGCATCAAGGAAACTATGCTAAAACCAAAGCCGCACAATCGTTGCGCATCATGGAAACCATGCCAAAACCAAGATGCACGATCGCTGCGCATCATGGCAACCATGCCGAAACCAAAGCCGCACAATCGCTGCGCATCATGGCAACCATGCCAAAACCAAGCCGCACGATCGCTACGCATTATGGCAACTATGCCAAAACCAAAGCCGCACAATCATTGCGCTTCACGGCAACCGTGCCAAATTCGAGCTGCACAATCATTGAGCCACACGCGTCGTTGGCACATGCCATGCGACGCTTGCGACGCTTGCGACCTAGCATGCCAAGCCGTGCAAACCCACGGTTAAGCAGCCACACGTGTCATTGGCACATGCCAAGAGACGCTTGCGACCTAGCATGCCAAGCCGTGAAAACCTAGGGCCAAGCTTCCACACGCGCCATTGGCACATGCCAAGCAACGCTTGCGACCTAGCATGCCAAGCCGTGCAAACCTAGGGACAAGAAGCCACATGCGCCATTGGCACATGCCAAGCGACGCTTGCGACCTAGCATGCCAAGTCGTGCAAACCTAGGGCCAAGCCTCCACACACGCCATTGGCACATGCCAAGCGACGCTTGCGACCTATCATGCCAAGCCGTGCAAACGTAGGGCCAATCCGCTACACGCGCCATTGGCACATACCAAGCGACGCTTGCGACCTAGCATGCCAAGTCGTGCAAACCTAGGGCCAAGCTGCCACACGCGCCATTGGCACATGCCAAGCGACGCTTGCAACCTAGCATGCCAAGCCGTGCAAACCTAGTGCCAAGCCGCCACACACGCCATTGTAACATGCCAAGCGACCCTTGCAACCTAGCATGCCAAGATGTGGAAACCTAGGGCCAAAGCCGCTACGCACTCCATTGGCACATGCCATGCAACACTTGCATTTTGGCATTACCACTTGCACCTGATGTGCAAGCTACAGCCAAGGCATTCCGCACAAGCCATTGGCACATGTCGTGCAACCCTTGCACTTTGGAATGCCGCGCCTACATCAAAGGCCACGATTTCTCTTAAGATGCAAAATCTCGACCGTCGAAGGTTGCCACTGAGCCGGCACATCTTTCAAGCACAACTTATCAAACACCAACAACATGCTACACGTTTTCCACGAAAACACTCGAGACATCAATACATGTCACAAACTGGGGGTTTCTCTTTAGGGTTTTGGTTTGGCGGTTTACAGCGTGCGGCATACACAAATGCCCGTTTCAAGACAGTGTATTAAGAATGTAGTTGCAGGAAATCCTACAATGCACCCCTCATATAATTTCATTGTTGATCAGCTCATTCTAAGGTTTACACTCTTAATTTTATTGATTAAATTCTGAATGTACTTACAAGGAAAATAAAGAAATCAAGAATGATCTCTGTTATGAACTTTCTCTCTCCTATTTACTTGTCTCTTACTAAAAAAAGATCTCCCCTTCCTTTACAACTCGAATGACTATTTATAAGGAAATACATAGTGGATGACAGCTAATCTGTCCTTTATTTTCGGATATGGTCTGCGACATCCTCGCAACCTTACAAATATTAACTTCGCGAGATCTCTAATTTTCGCAAGATTATCACATCTTTCTCATGATCCTTGCTGACGTCGTTTCTGAAATTGTTCTGCGACGCTATTGTGCAATATCATTGATAACTTCGCTGAGATATAATTGTTGCGAGATTCTGATCCTACATCATGCCTCTTCTCATATTTTCTCTGCAAAGTAGAGAATGATGTGAGAAATGCCGCAACCGCTTACCTTCTCATATTCTGCATTTATCACACGTATTCTTTCTTCCATTTATTTGTCGACACGTCTTTTGTAACCGTTACTTTTTAACCACTTAAATCTTTCCGTATTAACTATGTTTATTTTCTCGAGGAAAAATTCCCTCTATATATATTTCTTTTCACCCTCTTCTTCTTTCTTTTTATTCTCTCTGCAACTTCATCGTTCTTCTGCAAATTCCATTGTTGCAACTTTTCTTCTTTCCTCTTCAATCTTTTTAAATTCTTCTTCATCTTCAAACTAGATCTTCATAGTTCGTGATCTTCTTCGAGATAACTTCCCTGCTATTTTTCATGGATTCATCAAGGTTAGTCTTCTCTTTTCTTCCTTATGAGTTTTGCTGAAATTGATACATTTGAAATTAATCTTGTTTATTGCCTTATGTGATGTTGTTTATGTGATTCCCATACTCTTGTTATTTCAGCAAATGCGGCTCCAACACTAAATTTACAGTTCAGAATCCTAACAATCCCAAATCACAGCATAAAATTGTCATACATAAAAGAAAGTATGTGAATGAGAAGGTAGTAAGAAACACTATCTTTTTCTAATAACAATATTGTTGCCTCTGTTTCTTATCTAGATTGTAATTCGCAGGGTGATAAAGATCTTCATAAACCTCACAAGAAATCTCGCCACCTCAAGGCTGTTCCAACTTTTGTTCCCTTCCACCTACTCATTTCTTTCAAATCTCCTGCGACATCTTTGCAAGATAAACCTTTATCTCCAATTCGTGAAGATGCTGCCTCTGACTTGATTTCTTCCAAATCTTCTGCGACATATTCGCAAGATAAACCTTTATCTCCACCTCGCGAAAATGCTACGTCTGATTTCATTTCTCCAGTTGATCTTTCTATGACTGAAATTCTCCTTGTGGTTCCTTCTGCGAATGAAACCTCTTCTCTTCCCATTGAGAATGTTTCTCAACCTTATATCTCTACTAGTTCTCTACCTAAGTCTTTTCCTTTGTCGAAAGAGACTGTGGAAGGGATAGATATTAAGGTTTTATCTGAGATTCTGGATGATGGAAAGAAGTCTTCTACTGATCCCATCAAGTCTAATGTTTGCGAAATTCTGAGTAAGCATTTGGGTTCCGACAAAGCTGCTTCGCAGACAGCTTTAGAAAAAGAATGTAATGCTCTTCGCCTTCAAAATCAAAAACTTCAGAATGTTTTGCTGGATCGTGACAATCTTCGCAAGAAGAATGATGAATTAAGAGTTATGATTTCCGCATCTATGTCTTTAATTTTCCTTTTCGATGGTTTTATCCTTCCCATGTTTAATTATCCTTTAAATCCCTCTTTCGCATGTTAAGCATTAAATCAGAAACGAGTAATGGAGAGATATCAATTTGAATCTGCTGTTGAAGAAGCCCGTGTTGATAAAGAAGTCTTAATGGATCAATATAACCAATTATATAACCTCTATTCATATTCTCTTGATCAAATAAATAATCTTACCAATGAAAATACCCAATTAGTTCAAAGACAAGATCTATTACGTAATGAAGTATCTCGTCTTTCTTATTCTTTAACCAAAGCTAATTTAGGGATGAAAACTTTATCAGATGAGAATAAAACCTTATCTCAAGAGAAGCGAGTTTATTTAAACAAGATGGCGATATCTTCGCAACAACTTAATATTCTTCAAAAAGTATGTGCTTACCAGGAGAAATCTTTTCACTCTTTAAGAAATTAACTTAAGAAGTAACAGAATCATCTATCACTGAAAGAGATACACTCATTCAAGGTAGAATAGCTTTAAGTGTTAAGGCAAATCAGCTTAAAGAATAATATTCCAAATTAGAAGAATCTTATTCTTCTCTTGCGAAGAAAAATGTCTTCCTTGTTTCTAAAGAGAAAAATCTCCAGTCTCGACTTAAAGTTTTAGTTGGAGATAAATTTGATGACGCAATGGATCATTGGGAGAATAGTTGTCTATCCTTAATTCAACACCTTATTTCGCAAAAGGAAGGTAGTCATAATAGTTTGACTGCCTTAATTATCTTTCCTTTGTCATATCTCTCTGAATTCCTTATCTTAATAAAATTTTGTATTCTATTTTTCGCAGAGTCTGAGAAGAATCTTCATTCTTGTATTTCTGATCTGGAGGCTAAATATGCTAAAATTCGCAAAGAGAATGCATTACTCGTCTCTAGCCTTACTGGTTCTCGCGATCGGGCAGAAAGAAGACTTGAATATCTTGCTTATTTTAAGGATATTCAAGATAGGAATCGTCAAAGAGCACTTCTTCGCCAAGTTCATCTCCGAGCTGAAGTCCTTGTAAATGACATTTTATTGTCCAACTCTCTTCCTCCTACATCAATTGATCCTTTAGAAGTAGATGATGATGAAGTTCCTCGTCCTGCTGATAGTGATTATGATTATGAAAGCGGTACATAGGATAATTTCCTGGAAGATGAAGAAGAAGTTTCTTCTAAAGAAGTATCTGCTGGTGTTAATCAGAATGAGAAAGAAATTTCTCCTGAAGAAGTATTTGCTGGCGATAATCAAGATGCTAGTCAAGTAATTGCTGAAGATAATCAAAATGCTAGTCATGGCGAAGATCAAAGACGAAATGAAGGAGAAGCTTGCGAGAATGTTGGCAAAGAATTTCTGTCATCTCCTGCTACTGATATTGATATTGAAGCTTGAGGTTCTTTTATAGCTTTGTTTTCTTGATCTATCTTATTTCTATCACTTTTGAGAGCTACATTTTCCAATCGACTTTGGAGTCAACTTTTTCTTTTAATATTTTGTTGATAAGAAAGATAATGCTTCTTGTATATCGATTCCCATACTTTCCTCTCATTATCTTTCTTGCAAAAAATAATCTGTTATGAATGATTATAATTAGTTTGTTTTATTATATGGTCTTATTTTTCCTTCCTAATTAAAGGTCTTATTACGCCATATCTTGTCATTGCGACAAAATCGTAGGACGTCCTTGCACTTTCATACAAAAACCCATTGATCTTGTCTTAAATTTTTCTTTTGTATTATGGCCTCTTCAGGAATGTTGCGACAATATGACAGGCCTAAATATTCTTGCGAGAATAAAGCCCCATGACGTTGTTGTCTTGCGATGAAATCGCAGGACGTCTTTGCACTTTCATGCGAAAACCCATTGATCTCATCTTATATTTTTCTTTTGTATTATTGCCTCTTCAGGATTGTTGCACAAATATGACAAGCCTTAATTATCCTTGCGAATAATAAGCCTCATGACATTTGCGTCTTAAGACACTTATCATCTCCCTAATAGAGGGTCCCGCCCTTATCTTCCCCCTGGTTGCCCCTTCAAGGAGGCGTACTTATACCATACAAGGTTAGCTCCTCCCATCCAGTCTTAACAACAACCAATTGTTTTCGCAGCCTCTTATACCTTTTACCTATAGGGATTATGGTTACGAGGCTGCACCCTAAGTGGGGTTTTCTTCAGGTCAAGTGTAGTATAAGCCAAGACTTGTCAAGAATGTCAAGGACGCTTCAAACTCCCTCGGCACTCTTGACTCAACCGTGTACCTCGGTACCTTGATCAGATCTGCACTCCTTGGGAGAGTCCTTATTACCTTAGTCGCCCAACCCAAGTCATATGCTCAAGTTGAGAATCCAAGGTGCCTCTCCCGGATGGGTTTTATTGACCCCAAATATCCATGACTCAGGTTCCGGTGGCTGTATATCCTTTCCCTAAGCCATGTAACAGGTACCCCCTAATATGACGTACTTTAGGTCTTACATTTGCCTCTTGCGAAATTTTATTCGCGAACTAGGGTGTACTCCATAAAGGTTCGCCTCTTTCTTATATGTCACTGTTCTCTGCGAAAATTTCGCACATGATGATATTGTTTTGTCATGAATAATTCTGAAATTATTCTTTCAGAATTCATAACTTCTCAAAGCTTCTTACGGATAATATCTTTTTAAGTACAATCTGTTCCATGGTCTGTCCAATCTATGACCAACATCTCTTCCTTCTGGGTCCATTAATCTATAAGCTCTTGTTCCAACTATCTCCTTAATGATATAAGGTCCATCCCATTTTTTTGCTAATTTTCCACAATTTTCTCGCTGATATATTGGTGTTTCTCGCAGATATTAAATTTCCTGGTTGAAATTCACGTATTTTGACACGTTTATTATATTCTCGAGCTAATCTTCGCTGATAATTCTCCATATGTTGTAAAGATTTTTCTCTTTTTTCTTCTAATTCATCAAGTTTGTTTAAAATTAAACCCGCACTAAGATTTTTCTCCCAAGCTTCTCTTTTTGTTGTCGGAATAACAACTTCTGTTGGTAACACCGCTTCAACTCCGTATGTTAAACAAAAAGGTGACATTCCAGTAGCTTCTCTTCTAGTTGTATTATAAGCCCATACTGCATTATGTACTTGTTCGCACCATGATATGTGATGTCCTTCCAATTTCTTCTTTAATATATCTGCAATTGTTTTATTTGTTGCTTCTACTTGCCCATTAGCTTGTGGATACAAAGGAGTTGACTTTCCACACTTTATCTTGAATGCATTAAGTAATATTTTTATGTTCTTCCCCTCAAACTGTTTCCCATTATCAGATACCAATTGTGCAGGAATTCCGAATCTGCAAATGATATTTTCGAATATGAATGTAAAGATATCTTTGTCGCGAATATGTTGTACTGCCTTCACTTTTGTCCATTTTGTGAAATAATCTGTTGCGACTATTAAGTATCTTATTTGTCCAGTTCCTGGTAAAAATGGCCCCACAATGTCTAAGCCCCATTTTCCAAAGGGCCACACACTGGTTGAAGATGACAATGGTGCTCCTGGTGCATGTATCTTCTTTCCATGCCGCTGACAGTCTTCGCAACGTCTTGATATTTGTTTTCCATCTTCATGCATGTATGGCCAGTAATAACCTTGCATTTTTTCCCTATGTGCCAAAGATCTTCCTCCACTATGATTGCTAGCATCTCCACTATGTAACATTTTCAGCACCTTTTCTCCTTCCTCTCGTGTCAAACATCTGAGTGATGGTCCACTAAAGGATTTTCGGTATAGCAACCCATCTCTAATTCATAATTTGTTGCTCGGATTTTGAACTTGTGCGTTTCCAATCTATTTCTTGGTGTTTCTCCTTTCGCCAAATATGCATGAAGTTCTATTCTCTAGTCTGCGACATATTTATTTGTTCTTCTTTTTCATTATCTATGACCATCACATCCACATCTTCCTCTTCTTTATTGATTGATGGTGATAGAAGTGTTTGTATTTTTATGCATCTCGCAGTTGGATCTGTCATCATACTTGAGATGAAAGAAAAAGCGTCTACGAGTCTATTATCCTTTCTTGAAATGTGCCTCCATTTTATTTTTGAGATTTTCGCTGACAATTCTTCAACCAGCTTCTTGTATTTCTTCAGGGATGGTTCATTTGTAGTATAATCTCCTTTTATTTGACGAATAACTAGCTGTGAATCACTAGTGATCCTGGCGTTTTCTAGTTTCATTTCTATTGCGAATTTTAATGCATGTATCACACCTTCATATTATGTTTCATTATTAGTGGATGCAAATTCCAATCTGAATGAAAAAGCCATCTTTATTCCTTCTGGAGAAATTAAAACAATTCCAACTCCATTTCCTTCTCCATTTGATGATCCATCTACCAGTATTTCCCATCTATTTGGTTCTGTTAATAAATCTTTTGGATCTCCATGTTCTTCTTCTACATCCATCATTTCTTCTACTGCTTCATCTTCTTCTAAAGGAAATTCTGCCAAGAAATCCGCAACAACTTGTGATTTTGGTGAAGACAAAACTGCATATTTAATATCAAAATGGCCTACTTGTGCATTCCATCTCTCCACCCTTCCTGATCTTTTAGAATTCTTCATCACTGATTCAATTGGTACTTTTGTTAATACCTTTATCTTGTGTGCTTGAAAGTATATGCGGAGTTTAAATGATGCATAAACTAATGCTAAGATTAACTTTTCAATCTTTGAGTAATTCTTCTCTGCGGTATTAAAAGTTTTGCTAATGTAATAAATGGGTTTCTCCACTCCTGCGTCTACTCGCAATAACACAACACTTAATGCATGTGACGTTGTCGCAAGGTAAATCAATGATTCTTCTCCTGGTTCTGCCTTTTGCAAAATAGTTGTATTCATAAGATGTTCTTTGATTCCTTTAAAAGCCTTTTCACATTTATCACTCCATTTAAATTTTGCACCCTTCTTGAGTATATCGAAAAAATATTTGCATTTGTCTGATGATCGCGAAATGAATCTCCCTAGCGAAGCTAAAAGCCCATTCAACTTCTGTACATCTTTTATTGTTGCTGGTGTTGGCATGTCACGAACTGCTTGTACTTTTTCTGGATCAACCTGTATTCCTTCCTTTGATACAATGTAGCCTAAAACTTTTCCCGATGCAACTCCAATAGTACACTTCTCGGGATTCAATTTAATGTTATACTGTCGCATTTGTTCAAAAATCTCCCTCAAGTCTTGTACATGGTCTTTAGCCTCTTTACTCTTTACTAACATGTCGTCCACGTATACTTATAATGTTTTGTGTATCCATTTTGCGAACACTTTCTCTACCATTCTTTGATATGTTGCTCCTGCATTTCGCAAACCAAATGGCATTTTCGTGTAACAATATAAACCTCTAGGGGCAAAGAAAGCAGTATGTTGTTGATCTTCTTCAGCGAGAGGGATTTGGTTATAATCTTTGTACCCATCTAAAGATGATACCCTATCATTTCCCGCTGCGGATTCCACCATTTGAGGAATATCTTGTAATGGAAAACTATCTTTGGGGCAGACTTTGTTTAAATCAGTGAAATCTATGCAAATCCTGATTCCTTTGTTTTTCTTTGGGACAATGACCATATTCGCTATCCATTCTGGGTATTTAGCTTCTTTTGTAACTCCTGCCTCCATCATTTTCTGTAATTCTTCTTCTATTTGGGAATGGTAAGTTGCTGCGATTTTTCTTATTCTCTGTTTAAATGGTCTCACATTTTTGTTAATCTCAAATCTGTGGCAAGCAATTGTTGGATCTATTCCTGGTATCTCATCCATGTTTCCTGCGAAAATATCTTTATATTCTCGCAGTAAGTTGACAGTTCTTTCTTCTTCCTCTATATCCATTTTGGTTCCAATTCTCAACATTAGAGGCTCCTCTACAGTCCCAACATTTATTTCTTTTGTTGGTTCTGCGGCAGTGTAACTGGGTTTAGGTTCTCCCATTGGTGTGGGTTCTTTAATTTCTTTTATGGGTCCTTCCCCTTCTTCCGAAATTTCGCTAGGTATTCCTTTACCTTCTTTTGCCCTTATCATATGTACTCTAAATTCTTCTTCCTTCTTTGCTTCCTTTACCAATTTTCTGCGAAATTGTTTCTTTTTTTGCTTGTCCTTCATAACGCCTTACTTCAATTTGATGACATAATTTCGCATTGTCAACATCTCCTCTGATTTCACCTATTCCACTTGGAGTGGGTAATTTAATATATTGATGCAACGTTGATACCACAGCTTTTATCGCATGTATCCATGATCTTCCTAATAACATATTATATGGCGATTCCATATCCACCACGTACAATGTCACATGTGTTTCAATTTCTCCAAGTGGAATTCGTACCACTATTTCTCCTTTAGGTTTTGTTGTGGATTTTCCAAGGCCGTGAACAAAATATGTTGAACTGGACATTTCTTCGTCTTTAAATCCCATTCCCCGGAATGCATGATAAAATATTATATAAACTGAACTTCATGTATCAATTAAAGTTCTGTTCAACATCCGTTCTCCTGTGGATTTTATTGTTGTCTCCTTCTCTTTTCGTGTAATAGGCACTGTGATGACCAACGGAGATGTATGGTTCAAATTTTCTTTTGGTATTTCTTCCGCCATGAACGCAATTCTTTGTTTTTCCCAATCTTTCAAGGGTGAAGTTTTTTCTGCCTCCCTAATTTTCTTTCCTTCAAAATTTCGTTTATGTATTCTTCCTTTGATGTTTTCATGGAATTCATTAACCAAGCTTTTTGTTATCATATTACACTCCAATTTTTTGCCATTTTCATTAATTATATTCATCTTTCCTCTAACTGATTCACTGATTTCTTTAATCACTTTCTTGATTTGAATCTTCTCAATCAACAATCTTCAACTTTCGATCTTCAATCTCCCTATTTCTAGCGCCATTATGTAGTTGCAGGAAATCCTACAATACACCCCTCATATAATTTTATTGTTGATCAGCTCATTCTAAGGTTTACACTCTTAATTTTATTGATTAAATTATGAATGTCCTTACAAGGAAAATAAAGAAATCAAGAATGATCTCTGTTCTGAACTTTCTCTCTCCTATTTACTTGTGTCTTACTCAAAAAAGATTTCCCCTTCCTTTACAACTCGAATGACTATTTATAAGGAAATACATAGTGGATGACAGCTAATCTGTCCTTTATTTTCGGATATGGTTTGCGACATTCTCCCGACCTTACAAATATTAACTTCGCAAGCTCTCTAATTTTCGCAAGACTATCACATCTTTCTCATGATCCTTGCTGACGTCGTTTCTAAAATTGTTCTGCGACGCTATTGTGCAATACCATTGATAACTTCGCTAAGATATAATTGTTGCGAGATTCTGATCCTACAAAGAATAAAACATTTAGTAAATGCAGGAAGTAATGGTGAAATGCTCTTTCATTATCGAACATCAATTCCATCAAATTCCATCAATACCAGGTGTTACCACCTCTTCCCATTTAACTCATCCGTTTCTTTTTCTTACGAGGCCAGAGTACGTTTCACTTAGACTTGTATAAATAGGGCTTACCTATTTCCACCAAGACAATAAGTTTTTGGTCAGGAGAAACAATACTCAGAAAGGCAACTTTGCTAGCTTTCCCAAAAACTTTCACCTTATGATACAAGTCAAGTAATACTCTTCCAGAAATGTTCTGGTCTCAACAATCTCTTCACTTCCCTCCCTAAACTAGCCCTTCTCCTCCTCTTTGTGACCGAAGCAAATCCGGAACGACCGTTTCTTAGTTTAGGACGGAGCTGTACAGATTGATCTCTCGAATCTAAAGTACTCCCATGCAGTACATTTGTTTAGGGTTTAGATCTGTTTCTCACTCACTTACCGGAATTACCAAAATCGGCAGAAACGATTTTCACCCATAAATAATTGGCGACCACAGCGGGAGGGTTGATCTTTCGGTTACAATGTCAGTTTTCAATCCTCGATCTCATATTTCGATCCAGGCATCAGGATAGCAGAAGCAAGCAATCTATTCAGGGATCCACAACTCGACTACCAGACAACCTGGTTACCAGTCGCAAACCGCAAGAGACGACTGGGACTTCACAGAAACCGAAAGCAAACGATCCAGTCATCAAGTGACTCAAAACGACGGGGGACTTTCCACAATCGTCGTGGTGCTTCCCCACAAAACTTGATCTTACACACGGAGGATCCCTTTTTCATCAGGAGACACAGAAAACTGAGTAAGTCTAGATTGGGCGAAATATACAATTCATTCTTTTAGGATTCTCGACGAAAATCGTCATACTGTGCTTATCTTGTGACTATTACTGATACAAAATTTGATATATATATATATAATATCCTATTCACAAGTCATAATTAGAGTAATACTATTAAAACCATTCATTTCAAAATAACCCAATATCCTCATAACATACCAAATGGCTATCAAAACCAGTCAGACTCTAAACCAAGCACTCAGTGTTCCTTTCAAACAAAAGAAAAGAAGAACCTAAGCGAAAGCATGGAAAAGACAGAGAAAAGTAAGGGTAAGTTTTCCAACAATGGCTTGCTCTTCTTGGCAAGAACCTCCTTTGCATTTTGAAGTGCCGCCCTCTTCAACTTTAATTCCCCGGGCAACTTTGTGATTTCCGTTTCTTGCTTATTCACCGTATCCTCGGAAGGACTCTCCACCGCTTCGGCCAGCAACTTTTCAACCTCAGAGAAACTCTTAACAAACCAAGCAGCATTGAACTCGAACTTCATGCACATATCACGATGGAACCTCCAGCTTGAGATTACATCCCCAGAAACAGTATCACCAGTCACGTTGCGCCTGTCGTCAATCGAAGACAGAATTTCCTCCACATGTTTAACCAACGCGTACCGACTAGTGATTTGCTTGGTTGTGGCAATATGGTTGTGGTTCTCCCACATCTCAGTATATAATTCTGCGTGTCTGGCTGGCACGCTGAATCCTCAAATAAGCACGTGATCCCGATGAGGATCCAGGTACGGGGGATCGAAAAGGGCGCCTGCAACTACATCAGCTACTAACAAAGGACTCCCAACAATAATTGCGCCTGTGGCTACTGGAATGCTTTTTATTGTCTGAACATCAACGACGTTCTCATTTTGATTCACATCCATCTCAAGATCGCCCGGTGCGACTGCTACAATTAGAGACAAATCTGCATCTCCACCAGTCTCCGTCTCAGGGTCATCCTCAGAATCAGCTTCCTCCTGCAAATCCACGGTTTAGACACTTCCCAAAAAAAGGGGGGGGGGAGGGGGAAAACGTGTGGCTTACCGATTCGTCTTCAGATCGAACAGAGGAGGATTCGACACCACTATTGGAAGAATTACTCTCACCATCACCGGACCCTGAGCTTTCATCCTTCCCAGCTTCCCCATTGACATACTCAACATCACCACCCTCTGTCCGAGTGAGGGACGTTTTCCGGGTAGTGGCGAGCTTAGTGAAAACGTTTGTACTGTTGAGACCCTGGACGAGATGCAATGACAGATATTCAGAATAGAAATGAAGACATACGCGATCTAATCAAGGTCAAGAACAAAAATCATACATACCCGCATGTTGGATGAACTAAAGTACGGTAGAGTTGAGGAGTCTGACTGCATACCGCCTGCACGATTGTTAGACCTTCGCTCCTTCGCCTGAGGACCATCTGCACTCGGGCTAACAGATTTTCGCTTGATTGAAGAAGGATCTCTCAGTAGTGGATGCTCCGCCAAAACCGCGGGAGAAGGCTTATCGTGGCGATTTTCTACCACGTCATTCACAAACCCGTGAAAAGCAAGAAATTCATCCTTCCAGAATATGTTATACTTAGAGGTTGTTGATGGACTTCGTTCCGCAAGAAGGAAAGGAAAACTTTTTCCCGGCTCCAGAACCGTAGCATCGAGAGCAGTTAGCCACGAAACTTCTGGAAAACAACTGGCTGACAAACATGTGGGACCCCTTGATCGAAACCCATATGCGTAGCCGCCCTATCAATGTTGTAGGATACCACTGTGCAAGATCCTCGAAAGAAAGACGTCATGTGACCAGGAACGCAACTTCGCATAAACGTCATCTCTCCAACGCTCATATCCGCTGTTTCAGAAGATAAAGACATGCCTGGGGCAAGAGCAAAGGTGCCGATCTGAGTTATGGACTTATGCAACGGATCCCATGGGCGAAAATTGATCGTATGCGAATTATCAAGGAAGCTAACCAGGTTTGAACCAACCCTTGGACGCCTATTCGACCAACGCAGTATTCTGGAGCCATCCCAAGGCTCAGGTAGTACCGCCAACGGCTTTGGAGCATACTTTACGAAATGCTTCCACATCCACGCTTGAAGAAAAGAGGCATGAACATACGAATCCACTTTCATGTAACCATTCGAAGCGTGCATATCCTAAACCAGCTGATCCAGATGCGTGTAGAGAGAACCAAGAAACAGGCAGCCAACAGGGAGAACGGCACCTTTCACTAGCTTTACATCAAATTTGATAAGTTCTTTTCATATCTCTTTCTTTCCCGAGCCGTCGTCGAAGATATCTCTGGATAACCAAATAACCAGAAACGTCGCAACATGGAGAGGAGTATTCTTCTGATTCAGCTCCAACTCATCCGGAAACCACTGGGACACCCACCAGCCATAGAAACCTCCCCTCTCGTTCTATTTCCGAACGAATCCTTTGGATTTTTCAACCAGAATGGCGTGCATTTCTTCTTCTTCTGCAGACAACTTGTTATCGAGACTACCTAATACTGGAAGATTCAGCAAGGCGGCCACACCGTCCAAGGAAATAGTCATTTCACCCTACCTACATATGTCCGTATGAGTGTCTGGAAACCATTCGGAAATAAAATCAACCAAGCCAGGAATATCTTTCCTGATCTGAAGAACTGCGGAAGCCGCAATAGCATCAACAATCTGCGCCTTGGTTAAGCTGGCCCTCACGCATCTCTAGCTCAGCATAAATCGTATCCAGTTCTCAAGAAGACGCAACGGTCTTACACTAGTCTTAAAGTTAATAGGGGAAGCGCGGTACTCGTTTCTCTGAATACAAAACCTTATTACACTTCCTGGACGAACCTACCGACCCTCTCCTTCACTTTCAGAACCAGTCAAGAGAATCGACACATACTTGGGATGATTTCTGCTAATTGTAGCAGACGTTGTGAAGAACTCATCATCTATGCTTGGCTTGGAGTTACCCTCATCCTTCGGCACGGCAGAAATTGTTGACATCCTAACAAAAAATTCTCTTACGCTGATTTCACCTCCGAGACAACTGCAAAAGAGCAATACGAAGAAAAATTATCACGGAAAGTACATGGAAATTATTTCATCAGACACAAGAGAGTCGTCCCGAACGCAATTCCAAAGTCATTTTTTTCGCATGCAAGATAAATTGGGACTTACGGACTCTGCATCACCACTTCGCTCAGTAAAGGGTTTGCGCCTAGCCGAATGGGCATGCCTCACCAAAAGGAACCACACACGGCCATATCATAAAAGGGGGAAACCCTAAATGTTAATTTTCACAAGAAAGGGATAATAATGCTCATGCGCATCTACTTCGCACAATAATTGGGACGACAAACATCACTAGAGCATCCGCGCCTAAATTCCACTACAAGTTCATGCAAAACATACCTACAGCTGAGATTCATACAGATTCGTACCAACTCAGAATGACAATATTTTTATAAGTTCGTGAAAAGGCATGCCTACAGCTAGGTTTTTTTTTTGCACCAAAAAAAAAGGGAGTCAAAGAAGAACTAATTTGAGAAGGAGCACGGAAGGCATAACTGGAATGCTAGCTCGCCTTACCACTTTGTTAGCGCGAAGGTATGAAGAAACAAAGGTGTGAAATAAAAGGCAGACGACCCCTTTTATAGGCGTGATATTTGAGGACTCCAAATAAGGAAGGACTCCCTTTTCAAAGTCGTGCGTGGAGAAAGGCAGCCGGTCCCGCAATAGAAAGCTTGGCCGCTTCCAAAAAGGCACGCACCCTCCTTGGTAGCACCGGTTCCACCGAGCACTCAATCCGAGCTAGCTTCCCAATCCGCGCCAGCTTCCCAATCCGCGCCAACTGCCAATCCGCGTCACACCATGCTTTCCAACTTCATGCTCTGCCAAACGTCCCACGCCCATTCCAGGCTCATTAATATTGACAAGTCCCTTTCACACCCAGTCTATGCTAGAAGCTCTGCCTCGCGCTCCAAAGACTGACCACAAAGACATATAAACGACTGGGATTTATACAAAGCTACCAGATGCAAGGATTGCGAATTCTACTTACATCTCGAAAAAAGGTCAGACAAGTCTCCTTAGCCCTTTTTCACGACTTACTGTCTAAGTTATATCCTCGTCTGTCACCATCTTATGCTTACCTTGCAACAAGGCCCCTGTTCCAAGCTAAGAAGGGGACTTAATGTTGATGGTGGTTTTTAGACAAGGGGTAAAATCGTAAAAACTTACGCATAGCACGACGTCACCGGTGACGCTAAGCACATTTATTAGAACATTTAATGCACTTATGTAAAAAATTACCAGGGTATCCTTTTTTTAAATGCAAAACTGGGGTTTCGACACACAAAACCCTAAGCCGCACAATCGCTGCGCATCATGGCAACTATGCCAAAACCAAAGCCGCACAATCGCTGCGCATCATGGAAACTATGCCAAAACCAAAGCCGCACAATCGCTACGCATCATGGAAACTATGCCAAAACCAAAGACGCACAATCGCTGCGCATCATGGAAACCATGCCAAAACCAAGCCGCACGATCGCTGCGCATCATGGAAACTATGCCAAAGCCAAGCCGCACGATCGCTGCGCATCATGGCAACCATGCGAAAACCAAGCAGCACGATCGCTGCGCATATGAAAACTATGCCAAAACCAAAGCCGCATAATCATTGCGCTTCACGACAACCGTGCCAAATTCGAGCTGCACAATCATTGCGCCACACGCGCCGTTGGCACATGCCAAGCGACGCTTGCGACCTATCATGCCAAGCCGTGCAAACCTAGGGCCAAGCCGCCACACGCGCCATTGGCACATGCCAAGTAACGCTTGCGACCTAGCATGCCAAGCCGTGCAAACCTAGGTCCAAGCCGCCACACGCGCCATTGGCACATGCCAAGCGACGCTTGCGACCTAGCATGCCAAGCCGTGCAAACCTAGGGCCAAGCCGCCACACGCGCCATTGGCACATGCCAAGCGACGCTTGCGACCTAGCATTCCAAGTCGTGGAAAGCAAGGGCCAAGCCGCCGCAAGCGTCATTGGCACATGCCAAGAGATTCTTGCGACCTAGCATGCAAAGTCATGGAAACCTAGGGCCAAGCCGCCACACGCGCCATTGGCACATGCCAAGCGACGCTTGCGACCTATCATGCCAAGCCGTGCAAACCTAGGTCCAAGCCGCCACATCGCCATTGGCACATGCCAAACGACGCTTGCGACCTATCATGCCAAGCCGTGCAAACCTAGGGACAAGCCACCACATGCGCCATTGGCACATGCCAAGCGACCCTTGCAACCTAGCATGCCAGGCGTGCAAACCTAGGGCCAAAGCCGCTACACGCGCCATTGGCACATGCCATGCAACACTTGCTTTTTGGTATTACCACTTGCACCCGATGTGCAACCTACAGCCAAGGCATCCGGCACAAGCCATTGGCACATGTCGTGCAACCCTTTCACTTTGGCATGCCGCGCCTACATCAAAGGCCACGATTTTTCGTAAGATGAAAAATCTCGACCGTCGAAGGTCGCCACTGAGCCGGCACATCTCTCAAGCTCAACTTATCAAACACCAGCGACATGCCACATATTTTCCACGAAAACACTGGAGACATCAATACATGTCACAAATTGGGGGATGCTCTTTAGGGTTTTGGTTTGGAGGTTTACAGCGTGCGACATACACAAATGCAGGAACATCAATTCCATCAATACCAGGCGTTACCACCTCTTCCCATTTAACTCATCCGTTTCTTTTTCTTACGAGGCCAGAGTACGTTTCACTTAGACTTGTATAAATAGGTCTTACCTATTTCCACCAAGACAACAAGTTTTTGGTCAGGAGAAATACAATACTCAGAAAGGAAACTTTGCTATCTTTCCCAAAAGCTTTAACCTTCCGAAACAAGTCAAGTAATAATCTTCCATAATTGTTCTGGTCTCAACACTCTCTTCGCTTCCCTCCCTAAACCAGCCCTTCTCCTCCTCTTTGTGACCGAAGCAAATCCGGAACGGCCATTTCTTGGTTTAGGCCGGAGTTGTACAGATTGATCTCTCGAATCTAAAGTACTCCCGTGCAGTACATTTGTTTAGGTTTAGATCTGTTTCTCACTCACTTACCGGAATTACCAAAATTACCAGAAACGATTTTCACCCATAAACATTAGGAAGTCGATACTTGTGAAGTATCATGTGTATTTTATGCAGGTAATGCATCGAATATATTCAGCATCTGTGAAGCATCGCTGTTTTAAGGCTTAACGAAGTAAGTCGCGGATTAAGCATCTTAAAATAGCACCACGTCCATCCATCTTCGAGTGATTGTTTGGAGGATGTACATGCAATTCCTGACTTGGTCGATCACTTTGTGTGGAAGAGTGGCGGATGGTGATCGTGGTGATGCCTAACTGGTCGCCTAACTCCTGTCTTAGGATGTTCGTCCAAGCTGGTGAAGTTGGACGGACGAGATAGCTTGCGACCCACATCTGCGACCGTCGGATTAGGGTTTAGGAGGTGCTCGAACACCAACCTTTAGCTTGGTCGAATCCAAACATGGGACACGTTTTCGGCAGGGCCGATTGGGCATGCGTGTAGACGGCATGCTGGTGTAGGTGTCTGTACCTCACTGTCCCATGGGGATGCGATCTAAGCCACTCAATTTTTCTGGCAAAGAGGAGAGGCTGAGATTGATTTGCGACAGAAATCACATGCCACAAAGAAATTGAAGACCGCACGTCGTGCCTACTTTGGGCGCGCGTTTCGAGATGACCAACCATGGTCGGTCTTGGCCAATCAGTCAGGCGTGCAGTCGGCAGGCCACTGTACACGTCTGTATCTTACTGTCCCGTGAAGATGTGATCTAAGCCACTCAATTTGTCCGACAAAGTTGAGTGGCCGAGATCGATTTGCAGTTGCAAACGTGGGCATCCTTAGTTTGGGCGCACACATCGAGACGACCAACTATAATTGGTCTTGACCGATTAGTCATGTATGTAAGCGGGCCCACGGTGATTGTGTTAACATGCTCTGGGCCCTTTGAATCTACATCTACACCCTCCATCTATACCTGCGAAGATGGATGGTTGAGACTGATTTGCGACACATGTGATGTGCCGCAAACCCTAATTATGGTTTCACGTCCACGCTGCTTTGGCTGGACGAATTGGAAAGCCACGCTTCTCTTTTGGGAAGGCCGACCATGTGGGGCCCACGTTGGGCCGGTGATGAACACGCCAATACCTGCCTGGTGGCTATGGGTCCGATCTAATCCATCCAATTATGCCGGTGAAGTTGGATGGTCGTGATCATTTCTAAGACTGACGTAGATAGTCCAGATGCTCGATCGAGCTAGTATAACACACCGAGAGTTGTAGCCTGTACGGGTATTTCGTGCATGCCTCATTATTGACGCTTGAAGATTCATGTTACTCTGTTGAGCGCAACACTCAGTGGTCATGACGCACTAATGAGAGTTTAGCAGAACAGGAAATACAAGGCTAGTCATGTATTAATGCTATAAATTCACAGGGTACAAGAGATTTTCGCCACATGCTCCAACCTGGATGAATCAGCGAAGCTAAGAAGTATTCATCATTTTATTAGTGGCTTTATCCTTTGCAGGATGTCAGCGCGTAATTTTGGCTTTTTCAATTTTAGCCTCAAATGAAAATCCACCATCAACATTAAGTCCCCTGCCTAGCATATAATGGTTACACTATTGTGGGGTAGGCATGAGATGGTGACATACCTATGTGAGAAAGACAAGATATAGGAAGCTTACCGGAAGGACTTTGACCGACCGCTAGCAATTGTCCATGTGACCGTGCCGTGCAAGTATGCATTATTTTCTCATGCATTTTTTTTTGTTTGGCAGCTCCCATTCGTGACCCCTACCGCCGCTCCCGCTGACGCTGCCGCCGTTGCTGTTGCTGGAGTTGCTGCCGTCGCCAGACTTTGCCGCTGCCACCGCACGCGTACAAGGTAGGTACTTCGTCCGTTCTCCCTTGTTCTCATGTTTTTTTTTCAAACCCTAATTTCTTAGGTAAATTCTTTTTGCAAGATATATCATGATTAGTTAGCAAAACCGTCGATATTACTAGGATTTCTTAGTAAAACAAGCCGTGAATCCATGAACATGTTGTTTTTGCTTCCTTTTCTATTGTTGCGTGCAAAACCTAGCTTTTAGGTTATAGCTTGAAAAACCATTGCTTGAATTTCGTAGATACAATTCCCATGAATAAAAAAAACCGTGTTATGATATGTGTGAATGAGTGCGGACCCATCATACATGCTTGATTGAACGTGGACCATGTGCTTCGACTGAAAACCGACCCTGATGCGTGCGCCTATTTTACCGGCCTTATGTCCTGATTAACACCAGCCTTGTGACTCGACCAACACCGGCCTTGTTTGCTGACGTGGCTTAATACCAGCATTGTTTGATGATGTGGCTCAATACCATCATTGTGATCTTGATCGGTCCTGTACCGGCTTGACGTGACCCAACACCATACTTGTGACTTTGATGACCAATACCGGCTTGACGTGACCCAATACCGGCTTGACGTGACCCAATATCGGCCTACTGTCATGATATCAACCTTGCTTGCGTGGCCCAATACCTATTTGACTGACATGATATCAGTCTTTCTTGGGGATATTAGCCCTGTAATCTCGAACGGCTTCGTGGACTTACCAACACCGGCCTCATTTGCTGACGTGGCTCAATACCAGCCTTGTTTGGACCCAATACTAGCCTTGCTTGTATGATTATCCCAGCCTTGTCTAATCCAACGTGAATGTGTGTTATGTCATGTGTGACTACACATCCCATGCATTTCCATGCAAGTACTGACTCCCCTGCCTTTTATTGTAGAATGAGCAAAAGGGATCCTGTTAAGATGTCTTCTGGGGATAATGCTGATGCCAAGTCAGGAAGTGTTGACGGCTTCAAAGATATGCCAAACATAGATGATGAGTTGTTCATCGTGCCTTTTCTGAACATTAGAAAGCACCCTTCTCACAAGATAGTCCTGCTCTCTGGTTCAGAAAATATGGAAGCTGATCCATCCTCTTCTTCAACACTTGTGATGAGATTCTGTCTTCGGAGAAATGAGTATCCACCTTCTCCTATTGACTTCAAGATCTGTCATACCCCGCTGGGTCCTTATGAAGGATGGATGAGACACATGCTGAATAATAAGAGTATTAAAGCTAATTTGGTTAAGGCGCAAATCCTTGATGCGGTTATGGCATCCGTCACTCTTCAGATTAAGAAGGATGTTGCAGGCTTGATCACTTTCATTTCTCGGTGGCGTCCATCTACTCATACAGCCATATGTATATGGGGAGAGATGACCATTACTCTGGAAAGCGTTGTTGCATTGATGAACCTGCCTATTGACGGAAGCTTCTTTTATAAACTTTCTGATGCAGAACGTCGTTATTATAATGTTGTACTTCGAAAGGCGGGAGAATTCGATGATCTGGAGAAGGAGAAGAAAGACACAAAATTCTTTTACACTTGGTGGGTGTCGGAGTGGTCTCCTGCATACCCGAAACCCGGTCAGGAGTTGGAAGACGAGCTCAGCGTGATTTCATTCCTGTCTTTGTGGTTATCCAGAGACATATTTGACGACGGTTCTGGAAGGAAGACTATAAGATGTAACCTTGTTATGTTTGTTATAAGTCTGGAAAAAGGTGAGGTCCTTCCCCTAGGTGTCTTGTTTCTTGGATCACGGTATTCTCATCTGGACGCCTTAGCGACGGATATGCATGCTTCCAATGGGTATAAGAAGGTGGAGTCGCATATCCACATCGCTTTTCTTCTGGCGTTTTTGTGGGAACATTTCAAAATCTATGCTCCCGTTTCTGCAACTTCACTCAACAATTTGTATGGTGGTTCGAGAATACTTCGTTGGCAGAAAAGACGTCCCAGGGCCGGTGTGAAGCTCATGGATGTCTTCGACAATGTGTCCTCCATAGATTTTCGCCCATGGGGGCTGATCCACCCTTCCATTGTTCAGCCAAAGACTTTTGCTACTGTTCTTGAGGTCGTGTTGCGTACTGATGCTGAAACCGCAGGTCTATGACCAGCAACGAGAACTCATTTACTTGCGAAGCTGCACTCCGGGATATGTCCCGTCTTTGTTTGACGAAGAATTTACTATGACTCCGTACATATTGACAGGGTTGCTCGGAAAATGGGATTTGACCAGGGTGTTACGTTTCTTCGTCCGTTGAAGGCTCCAAAAGAACTTTTCTCGGGCATTCTTAATGCTGACACATTTTCTTCAGTGCAGAGTCTTCCATTCTGGCCTATCGGAAGAAAACCAGCGGTAACCGACAGGTATAAGGAATTTTGGAGGGAGCAATTGTTAACCTTTCAGAAATTCTCAGAGGAGGTTGTGACATGTTCCCGCGGCGAACCATATTCTAACGTTTTGAAGGAGCATTTTCGGTTGAAACCACTCCCAAGTAAACGAACCAGAGCTGACGACTACAGTCCCCAAGCAGGAGTGAGGTCTAAGAAGCATGCATGTGGTTCGGTGATCCTCAATTCCTCCAATATGCAGGTATTTTAAATTTCTTTCTGTTTGATCCCTTGGTTTCGTTCTTCCTGAGTAACTTTCACTAAAGGTAATCCTTTGTTGGCGATCAGGGAATCTCGAAAGAAAATTCTTTTCCAAGACTGGCTCGTAGTCATAACGAGAGGTCTGGCGATACTGGTCTTCATGAGAAGTCTGGCGATGTTGGTATTCATGAGAAATCTGGCGATCCTTTTAAGGAGAGGTCTGGTGATACTGGTCCTCTTCAAGATAATGACAAAGATGGTGCAAGCTCGACTGAATGGAATGCCTCCCCAAGTGGTAACCTTACTGAGCTTGTAGACGAGGTCGTGACGGAAATCAGCATTCAGAGTGAAGTGGACATCCGGAGGAATGCAGGAGAGGCAACATCTGCTAATGCTGAGGCGGATACCCTTAAAGATCTTCCTGAGCAGGTTCCCATTGATAAGGCAGTCATGGTAACTTCTTCTGAAAGGCCTCTTGCAGCTGACAAGGTTCCTGATGAAGTACTAGCAAGGCAACCTGTTGTTCCTGGGGCTATTTTTGATCCTCCCTTTGATACCCCTCATGCATGTCATGTGTTGGTTGGGGTATTCAATGTGTCGGCTCAGTTCGAGGAGTTATACACGGTGATATGGAAGAAGCACGACGACATTGCTACCACGACGAAGCTCCAAAGTCGCCTTGCATTGGTAAATCGCGTCCAAGAAGCTTTATTCTCCATTCACGGGATGAGCGTCACGACCGATCGCAGTGTTTATGAGGAGGTAATTGAAGACTGGAAGTGCCATCGGGACGTGTTTGTGAAGTACGACTTCAACGCTCCTTGGTTCTTCAAAGGGTTCTCTGAAATCCTGTAGCTTCAGAAATTGCAAGACGAAGCTCCTTCTGCAGATTGTATTGCTCGCCAGGAAGAAGAGGTTGAAAAGTTGTCTAAGGAGTTCAAGCTGAAACAGGCTGCACTCCAAAGGGTGAAAACTTCTCTTGCTCAGAAGAATGAGTTGTTGCTGAAGGAATTTCCTTGAAGGATTCGTGTCGCCTACTTGTGTTCTTTCTTTAGATGCTTTTGAGTGATTGTGAGGATTTCCTTTCACAATTTGATTTCAGGTTTTGAACTAATAGGTGGTTGAAATTTGAATTGGTTTTTGAGATAGTTTTGTGAACAATTGATTTTCTGAAAGAGATTATTCTAAATAGAATTTGCATCTTGGTTACGAATGATTATACGTGTCACATGAAATTGTAAACATCGTGTGAAAAGGAAACAAACATGATGTTTGACCATCGAATCTCTTTCTCTGTGTGTGGGTTGTCAAGTCCCCAATAAATTCTAAAACTATCTTTGTCGTAAAATTGTTTGATAGAACTTACTTTCTCTTTGGAGCCTCATTTGCACGAACCTGAATCTTCCCGAGCAACCTCTCCAAGGAAATCGTCCGCACTAATTTTCAGAGAGGGAATGATACTCTCCTGAATTAAGCTTCTTCTGAACAATGCGCTTCAAGGCGTTGCATTCACTGGTAGGGTAGTGAAGGAACCGGTGATAATGACAGTATCTCAGATCCATTATTTCTTGATCGGTCGGTGCACGCCATACAGGAGGCAGCTCCACCTCTCCGTTTTGTACCCACTCCTCCAACATCTCCAAAATCTTTTTCATTGGGAACGGGAAATGCAGATACCTTGAGTCTAGTTGTTCTTGCGCTAGTGGACGTCGTGACATCTCTATGTGGCTTTGATGTGAAGCACGCTTCAGAGACGGAGTCGGAAGACCAGTGTGTGTCATCATATCCGCGGATCGCTTGACCGGGTGACAGAATGAGGAAGGCGTCGTAATATCACTTTTGAGTGAATGAATTGAACGCTCCCATCCTTTGTACTCACGTATTCCTTGATTGATCTCTCCTTCCTCGAGCATTTCTTCACCTGGTTGAAAGGTCGATGTGGATTGGGCAGTCTTCTGAGCTTCGGCAAGAGTCTTGAGATACAAATCTTCCATCAAGGATCCGTAAGCTACAGTCTCCTTTTCTTTATCTGGCAGACGTTGTGGCATCCCGGACAAGTCTTTTCTTCTATGGAGTTATCTCGAGTCTCTGTCGTCAGCTGGACCATGTTGTTCGTCTTTCTTGAGTCCCCTGTGGCTGCGAGCTCTCTCTGTATCTCCACTGGTAAAGGCATGACTTTTAGATAATGATTCAACATTTCTTGCATTGTATGGGTAAATGCTTGTCGATCTTTCTTGTAATTGAGATGCTATATCATTCAAAAGGCGGAAGGTTTCGCTCTGCCTTCTAGCAATACCAGCTTGATTTGCCAGGACATCCTCCAGCATTCTATCCACACTTCCCATGATATCTGAAACATTTATGGTTTCTGAAGAATCTAGCGGGTGAAGATACATCGTGAGATGAAAACCGAGATGAAAACCGAATATGAATAGGTTAATGATTGAATCGAAACCAAGATCTATCCCCAAAATTGAGAAGGTTGAAATGAATATTGAGAATTCAATTTTGCAACCGAGAGATTAATCTTCCACTGTGGTCGCCAATTGTTTATGGTTGAAAACTATTTCTGCTGGTTTTGGTAATTTGGGGTGTGTGGATAAGAAATGAATCTAAACCCTAAACAAATGCACTGCACGAGAGTGCTTGTGATTCGAGAAATCAATTTGTACAACTCCGACCTAAACCAAGAAATGGCCGTTCCAGACTTGCTTCGGTCACAAAGTGAAGGAGATGGGGTTGATCTTAGGGAGGGAAGCGAAGAAGGTGTTGTGATTGTGGAGGTGTTGGCTGTGTATGACTTGTATCAGAAAGCTGAACTGGCTTGCAGAATATAAGCTATCAGTTCTGGTGTTTGGATACGGTTGTATCAACACTTGGTTTCTGTCTTGGAAATAGGGAGGAGAACCTTTTTATACAAGTCGTTGAGCCTAACCCACGTCTCTCATGGGAAGTGGAGGAAGTGGAGTGATGGAGTAGTGGAGTTGCGTGTGTTAGTGTCACAAGATCAGTCTTTGCCCACTTCTCCCATCATCACTAACCGTCCATGTCTTCCTGACACATTCTTGTGATGGTGCGTTGTGCGCTGCATGTTGTAAACCTCCAGACCAATACCCAAGTAAGTATCCCCCAGTTTGTGACATGTTTGACGCCTCGAATGTGTGGATCGTGGGAACCACAAAAAGTAGCATGTGATGCTAGACTAAATAACTAAGTTATTTAGGAAGTCGACACTTGTTAAGTATCGTGTGCATTTTATGAAGGTAATGCATCGAATATATTAAACATGTGTGAAGCATCGCTGTTTTAAGGCTTAACGAAGTAAGTCGCGGATTAAGCATCTTAAAATAGCACCACGTCTAGCCATCTTCGAGTGATCGTTTGGAGGCTGTACAGGTAAGTCCCGACTTGGCCGATCACTTTGTGTGGAAGAGTGGTGGACGGTGATCGTGGTGATGCCTCACTGGTCGCCTAACTCATGTCTTAGGTTGTCCGTCCAAGCTGGTGAAGTTGGGCGGACGAGATGGCTTGCGACCCACACCTGCGACCGTCGAATTAGGGTTTAGGAGGTGCTCGAACACCAACCTTTAGCTTGGTCGAATCCAAGCATGGGACACGTTTTCGGCAGGGACGATTGGGCATGCGTGTAGACGACATGCTAGTGTAGGTGTTTGTACCTCACTATCCCATGGAGATGCGATCTAAGCCACTCAATTTGTCTGGAAAAGAGGAGCGGCTGAGATTGATTTGCGACAGAAATCCCATGCCACAAAGGAATTGAAGACCGCTCGTCGTGCCTACTTCGGGCACGCGTTTCGAGACGACCAACCATGGTCGGTCTCGGCCGACCAGTCGGCAGGCCAGCGTACACGTCTGTATCTTACTGTCCCGTGAAGATGTGATCTAAGCCACTCAATTTTTCCGGCAATGTTGAGTGGTCGAGATAGATTTGCAGTTGCAAACACGTGGCCATGCCTAGTTTGGACGCACGAATCGAGACGACCAACCATAGTTGGTCTTGACCGATTAGTCATGTATGTAAGCGAGCCCACGGTGATTGTGTTGACTTGCTCATGGCCCTTTGAATCTACATCTGCACCCTCCATCTATGCCTGCGAAGATGGATGGTTGAGACTGATTTGCGACACATGTGATGTGCCACAAACCCTAATTAGGGTTTCACGTCCACGCTGCTTTGGCTGGACGAATTGGCAAGCCACCCTTTTCTTTTGGGAAGGCTGACCATGTGGGGCCCACGTTGGGCCGGTGGTGAACACGCCAATACCTTCCTGGTGGCTATGGGTCCGATCTAAACCATCCAATTATGCCGGTGAAGTTGGATGGTCGTGATCATTTCTAAGACTGGCGTAGACAGTCCATATGCTCAATCGGGCTAGTATAACACACCTAGAGTTGTAGCATGTACGGGTATTTCATGCATGCCTCATTATTAACGCTTGGAGATTCATGTTACTCCGCTGAGAGCAACACTCAGTCGTCGTGCTGCACTAATGAGAGTTCAGCAGAACAGGAAATACAAGGCTAGTCATGTATTAATGTTATAAATTCACAGGGTACAAGAGATTGTTGCCACATGCTCCAACCTGGATGAATCAGCGAAGTGAAGAAGTATTCATCATTTTATTAGTGGCTTTATCCTTTGCAGGATGTCAGCGCGTAATTTTGGCTTTTCAATTTTAGCCTCAAATGAAAATCCACCATCAACAACTTCATTCTAGAAATGAATCCCAGCAAACTCATAAAACATGGTACTATTCATCAAATAAAACTTCATTCTAAACTTCATTCTTGGAATGAAGCCCAGCAAACTCATAAAACATGGTGTTATTCATCAAATAAGACTTCATTCTTGGAATGAAGCCCAGCAAACTCATAAAACATGGTGTTATTTATCAAATAAGACTTCATTCTAGACTTCATTCTAGAAATGAAGCCCAGCAAACTCATAAAACATGGTGTTATTCATCAAATAAGACTTCATTCTAGACTTCATTCTAGAAAATCAAGTCCGACAAGATATACTCTACTTATACAACTTCTTGCAAACTGAATACAAACTGAATCAACAACAAACAGATCAAAATTCAACTTCAGAAGAACAAAAATCAACTTCGAATTATGTTTTTTGTACCTTTTGGTGGTTTCTTTACTGTTGATTTCTTTGTCACTGGTTCTCTTTCTTCTTGATTATCTCCTTCAAAAACAACTAATTGGTTGTCTCTTTCTTCAACTTCTTCAACTTCTTCGTCCGAAGATGAATCTACTACTAGTTTCTTCTTTGATTTACCCATTTAGGGTTTTGATTTCTTCAATTTTTCTAGGGTTTTTCGATTTTCTGGGTTTGGTTTTCTGATTTCGGCTGTTTTTTATTTCGATTTGCGAAGTTTGAAATGATTTCGACTGATTTTGTGGATTGTTGGTTTGATGATGTTCGTTCTCTGAGTTTTGGAGAGAAGAAGACGAAGTAGTTGTGGGTTTTGGAGAGAAGAAGACGAAACTAAAAATGAAATAAAGAAGGAGAGAGAAGTTAGACGCGTTTTTAGGAGATCGTGGGTTGAAGGCGGTAACAGTTAGGTAAGGGGTATTATTGTTTGTTTGGTTTTTTTTTTAATTATGGAGCAAATGGTAAAGGTGAATTCTAAAAGGACCAAACTGTTGTGGACCCAGGCATAAAAGGACCAAATGATATTTTTACCTAATCTTAATTTTAAGTGATGGTTTACTGTTCGTTTCCTCATCAAAACTAAGTTGTTGAACATCCGAGTGCATGGTTGTTACAGCCATGGCAGTTTTTTTCTTCCACTTCTCTTTAAACCTGACTGAATATTCTCTCCATTATTTATAAGGAGACGAATGAGTTTTCCCCTTAAACCAATAGTATACACGCGGCAAAAATATACACATGTCAATCAAAATACACGATTGAGATTTACAATCAAATAGGGTTTTGTTCTCCACGTATTCTCTTTCTTCCGTTAAACTTGCAACACGTTAGTGCTACAAATTAGCAGATTAGGAATCTTTGAGAGAGTGAAGGCATTAAATAAATTAAATAGTCAGTTTGATGTATATTGGTGTAGTAGTGTACCTGGATGTACAACTACGGGATTTGGATCATAATTTGAGTAAGTAACCTCTTGATTCATAGTGAACCAAGCCTAATTGCTAAACTAAATTATTCCATTGATAATTCATCTCCTGGGAGTTTCATTACAGACTCAGAGCTTATAAAGCTCAACATTACATAATAGATCCTACAGCTACTATGCCTACATATGGATAAATTGAACCCATCCCTTGCATAATGGAAAATGTTAGGCTTGTATGAGTGTCCAAAGGAATGATGTATCTTTTCTACTACCGCAGAACAGTTCCTCACACTGAGCTGACCATCACAATTTGATACAAGTTGCTTGGGCTTGTAATAGCTAGCCAGCACCTCGGAATTCCAGTCCGTTGTGAACCACATAACCTTACTTGCACATGCACACTGAATTGTAAGAGTTGTACTGCCTGCTTTCTTCCATATAACTCAAACTGAAGTATGAAAAAATAACAACACAAACTTCCCATGTGCTTGTACTACTACAGTTGAGAAAATCAGTAAAAGATGCTCAGACCTGAATGTAGAACCACCAATTGTTGCAAAATAGATAGGGAAGCAAACTAGGACAGCTACCACAGCAAATCGTTGCACTCTTCTCAGCACTAACCCAGAAATTTCCAACAGAAAACATTCCCATCTTGACAAAAGAGAAAAGTCATGTAATTCTAGAAAGGCACCAGCTGAATTGGAAACGTTAAGAAAATGTGTAGATAAATGGAAAAAAACAAGCATTACCATATGCATCCACCCAAGCGTGTACAGGAAGAACAGTGGTCCAAGTAGTAATACAACTTTCAGAAGTAACATCGAAGGAAAAATATCCATGATTAGTGAACAGTTTGCCTCTATCATATATCCAGCGATTAAACTTGAGGAGAAAAAAGAGACAGACAGCAACTGTTACTTGGTAACTTGTCGTATCCAAGTTGGCAATCATGTGATAATTTCTTAATAATCGAAAACAAGTACTTTTTGAAAGTGTAAGCATCAACATAGAGGTATAATCATGAATTCCAAAGAATTTCGCTGACGAACTGTCAACTTTAAGCAATTGGGGCAAACGGTTTGAGCAATCTGGTGATAACGCGGCACCATTGAGATATGAAGGTAAGAAGAACAAACCCATAAAGAAAATATAATACTCCACAATCCATATGCAACCAATCTGAATTTCCACCTCAAATACCCAATCCACAACCACACATTTTGAACTTGAAGCATCACGACCTCTCTCTGTTCATGTATACCGCGCTGACCTTTAACAATGCGCCAAAGAATACTTGTGCAGCGTTAGGTAGACTATGACAAGCAAATCCCAACAGATGCTGGTAATACCAATGAGGATACTGACTTGTTCGTGAGAGATAAATTTGAGTTGTAGCAATGGCATGAACTGAGAAATGGACTGCCGCATCAATACAGCTCCCACTCCATAAAGTAATTGAAAACAACTTGAATTTCCAACTCAAGTGCTCTACCCAGACCAACACATTTATAATCTGAAGTAACACGAGTAAGATCCGAGTGGTCAATCTTCTCACAAGCTGCAATAATTCACTACTCGTCCATAATTCACTATGACGGACCTTGGTAGCAGTAGGTAAACTAAGTTGAGACTGCGAAAGAATGTCATCTGTACCCCTTGGGGAATAAACTGACTTCCCACTGCAATGATACCACAGAAAACCACCCTTGTAGAATTTTTATTACCATGAGAAAGAGCTGAGTTCTCAACCTCCTTAAAAAAAATTCTGGTACGTATGTAAGCTTCCCTTGCTTGAGATACCAAACTCCACCAATAACATATTCTTGAGAGAAAAGCACTAGTTGAATTGATAATATAAGCACTGAAAGAATTTGAAATTTCCACATAATTATCTTGAGCACATCATCTTGTTTATCAACTGGCAAGAGTATGTCGTCTCCTTCCTCATTCAAACTCCACCATCTAATACAATCATAAGATTCATATGGAGCAACAGGAAAATAACATCTATCACTCATGACAGACTTCAAATGATCCTTATTAAGAAATGCATAAAAATAAACACCACCATCAGGAAAAAACCACACAACACTAGCTGTTAATGTACCCATTAAGTCCTGTGCCACGTCCATACCAAGTACTCTAACCAACAAAATTTTGTCTCTTTGTGACATTTTAACGAACACCTTCCTCTCACCATGAATGTCAACAGATTGAACACATAAAAGATCAATCGAATTGATTAACCTTAAATCTGAATTATACCCCAGGCTAAGAATTGACAGAGGAATGAATTTATCATAAGAATTTGATGAAACAACAGCATACTTACCGCGATCAAATAACAAGCGAGAAGCGTCAAGTTGGAAGTGAAAACAATCACCAATTGTCCCACTGAATGGGATAAGGGACACCCTCTTCTCGTGTACGACAATTGGTGATCTAATTTGGGGTGACTAAATAGATGCTACAGGTGGAGGAAGGTGCTTAGAGCAACTGCAGTGGTGCGATCAAAACCAAAGATCAAAGATCAAAAAAAAGACCAAAATTTGGGTTTAATCCGTGTTGTGACGCAACGGTACATGATTAAAATTTCATCAGGCGAACTTTAAAAGTCCGCCCCATTTTTTTTTTTGTAAAATTTCATCAGGCGGACTTTAAAAGTCCGCCCCATTTTTTGTAAATTTCATCAGGCGGACTTTAAAAGTCCGCCCCATTCTTTGCAACTTTCATCAGGCGGACTTTAAAAGTCCGCCTCATTCTTTTTTTTTTTTTATTTAATTAAAATTTCATCGGGCGTAATTTAAATCTCCGCCCGTTAACAAGCGTACTTTAAATTTACGCCCAGCAACAAGCGTACTTTAAATTTACGCCCGACTATATTAGAATTTGGGATTTGGTCGCGACCATATTTGGTCTGGAATTTGATCTTTGGTTGGGATTTGATCTTTACTCCGTCCCACTGTGTTACGATCTCATCCCAAATTTTTGGTTATACTCGCCCACTGTGGATGCTCTTAGAAATTTAGAGCATCTCCAAATGGTACCGTGATGTGAATCCATCCTATGTGTGTAACCCTTTTTCTTTATGCATGTGAAACCAATTTTCTTAATTAGGAGGTGAAAAAATCCGACCGCAGAACCTTATTAATAAGGTTGTCAATGGATGTTAACGTAACGGATATTGTCTCTTCCGCTGCCGCTGTCATTAAAAATTAGCGGATATCCGTTATCCATTAAGTTCCGGCGGAAATAGGAAAATAAAAAACGTTGCCGTTACGTTGGATTTACCGGATAACGGATATTTATCCGTTATCATCCGGTACAAACAAAAAATAGGCTAAAAACACATATCAGCTATTAAATCCAACAAAACAGGTTCTAAATCCATGCCACACACACAAAAATAGACATACAAATATTCAGATGTTCTAGGCTTCTAGCAAAAGAAAAAATCATGTTTTTTGAAAAGAAAAAGACATCTCCATGACTCCATCTCCATTTTCGACGATACACAAACACAACACAAGTGAAAAATTTTACACGTGTAATACGCACGTTAGCGGATAACGGAACTAAACCTAACCGAAATGCACGGTTCCACTACCGTTACGTTAAGAAGGGATTATCCGTTAACTTATCGGTATCGGATATCCGTTTACCGCTATGTCGGACGGTAGCGGTAACGGCTAACGGATTATCGGTATCGGCTAGCGGAAAATCGGTATCCATTGACAGGCCTACTTATTAACTTATTTAAAGGTGTATGGGCCTAAAATGTGTTGGTTGGGAATTTTGAAACATTGACTATAAAACTAGGTATTTGATCTTAATCTTAATACCCATGATTAGGATGTTTACATACTTTAATAAGAACTTATAAAACTAAAGGATGTTGAGAATCCAAAATTGCATATATTATGAAGTTGATCCCTTGTTTTGGCTGTAGAATCCCTTCCCCCAATGATACTGTTGAGGTCATGATTTCTCTGAACCCATAGATTTCGTGGAGGGACACGTTCTTGTTCATCATGAATGGATTGATCAGTGTTCTTCTCCTCGTCACTAGAAATTTCAGGATCAGTAACAGTTGGGATAACTTCAACTGATTCTGGAATTTCTTTGGCTTTCTCAATTGTCTCTGTTGGAGGCAACTCAGCAGGAGAACTATCTTGAAGAAAGTTACTAATGTCATCAATGATAACATTAGAGGATTCCATCATGACTTGTTTTCTGAGATTAAACACTCGAAAACCACGATTATCAGACGCATAGCCAAGAAATATACCTTCGTCACTTTTGGTGTCGAATCTCCCTCTCTGTTCTCGATCTTTCAGAATATAACACTTACTTCCAAACACCCTGAGATAGTTTAGTTGGGTTTCCTTCCATACCATAACTCATAAGGAGTATTAAGGGTTTTAGACCGCAAATACACACGGTTTATCAAGTAACATGCTGTAAAGACAGTTTCTCCCCAAAATCTTAAAGGTAAGTTTTTGGTGTGGAGCATTACCCTGGCCATTTCCTGGATGTTCCTATTCTTTCTTTCAGCAACTCCATTAGCTTGAGGAGTAATTGGTGGTGAGTATTGTTGAATGATCCCCAGTTCGTCACAGAACTTAAATACCTTGGTGTCTTTGAATTCAATGCCACGATCGCTTCTAATTTTCTTTATTTTGCGACCTTGTTCGTTCTGGATCCTTTTAACAATAATCTTGAATTCACCAATGGTTTCATTCTTATGGGATAAGAATGCAACCCAAGTAAATCTGGTGTAATCATCTACCATAACTAAAGCATACTTATTACCGGCAACTGTGGGTTATTGAATTGGTCCGAAGAGATCCATATGAATTAAATCAAGTGGAGCTTTAGTGAGAATATCTCGATATGATTTGTGGTGAACTTTTGCTTGCTTACCCTTTTGACAGGCACCACATACACCTTCAATCTTTGCACTGATTTTGGGAATGCCTCTAACAAGTTCTTTGTTAATGATCTTAGTTAGAAAACGATAATTGATGTGACCAAAACGCTCATGCCAAAGATGTGTAGATTCCACCTTAGTCAAATTGCATCGGTTGCTAAACTGAGTATCAAGAAGATAACAGTTGTTTTTACCACGAGTTCCTTAAAGAAATACTTTCCCAGATTTGTCAACAATGTCACATCTATTTGCATTGAAGATAACTCGATGGCCCTTGTCGCAAATTTGACTAATAGAAAGAAGATTAGCAGTCATACCTTTAACGTATACCACATCATGGATTTCTGGAACACCGGGTAGATCGATCGTTCCCTTTTTTCTAATGTAGCAACAACTTCCATCTCAGAACGTTACAGGACCTCCTTCATAGTCAACAGACGAAACAAACCATGTGAGGTCTCCTGTCATATGTCGACTACATCCACTATCAAGAAACCATTGAAAGGGAGATTTAGATCTTAAAGGAAAGGCACCCATACTACTAGTACTTCTCGATTTAGAGTTTTCTGGTAGTGTTGTATGAACTTTTAGAGAATCATATAGTTTTTTAGCTTTCTTACAAAGATTACTTGCAACGTTAAGACTCTTTTGAAAATACATACATGCTTGTTGTATATGATCGGAAGGATCACAACATGAGCCTATGCTTTGAAGATTGTCTGACTGGTTCCTTGTCATATCAGTTTTCTCAACATCTTGTCGTTGATTATTATCTGACTTATGACATTTCTTGAGAGAGGAGAAACTGAGATTTTTCAAATTCTCAAAGGGAGTATTTCCAGATATCAAATCCTTAAGAACTGCAATTTCTGCAACAAGACCGTGGTTGATCCGGATTTGTTCATCCAACCCTTTTTGAAGAGACATCAGTTTGTCAGACCTTTTCTGGCGGTTGTTTTTTAAACCTGGTGAAGCGTCAATTGAGACTTTGTGGTCCATATAGTCATATCTCTACAAACACAGACTTTTGAGGTCTCTAAACGTGTTTGCCTGATCTGATACCAATTGAAAAAGCGGGGGTCTAACAACACCACCCAATATTTCGCTTAGCAATCTGTATGGACTAACTCCGAAATACTTTGCTAGAGAATCAACTAGACAGTCAGACTCAATCTAGATAAAAGTATCTCAAGGAGTTACCATATCTCTCTTTATTTTGATATTACTCAAGCTAATAGAAATCAGCGAGTCCTAATCAAATACAAGGAATAATTGGACGGTACCAAAGACCAATGTCCAAGGATCAATCAATATCAATCAATAACCAAAAGTCGGATTTCCAATTGATGATCACGAACGCACAACCTGTATTATTTCAATTGTATAACAAATATAATTCGGAAAAGAAATAACACGGACACCAGAAGTTTTGTCAACGAGGAAACCGCAAATGCAGAAAAACCCCGGGACCTAGTCCAGATTGAATACACACTGTATTGAGCCGCTACAGACACTATCCTACTCCAAGCTAACTTCGGACTGGACTATAGTTGAACCCCAATCAGTCTTCCACTAATTCAAGGTACAGTTGTACTCCTGCGCCTCTGATCACAGCAGGATACTACGCACTTGATAACCTTAGCTGATCTCACCCACAACTAAGAGTTGCTGCAACCCAAAATCGCAGACTTGATAATAAACAAATCTGTCTCACACAGAAAAGTATATCAAAGGATAAATCTGTCTCCCACAGAAAAACCCTAAGTTTTTGTTCCGTCTTAAGATATAAAATCAAGGTGAACAGGAACCAATTGATAATCCGGTCTTACATTCTCAAAGAACAGCCTAGATTAATCAATCACCTCAGAACGATCCTTCTTGACTACACAAGCGGATGTCGAGGAATCATAAATAGTGAGAAGAAGATGTTTGTGACTTCTTTATCTTTCCTATCGGAGAACTCTCACGATTTCAAGCCAATCAATAGATTTTACTCATACGATAGAAGATGCAAGATCAGATAACACAACTACGATAAAAGTAGTATCGATCTGGCTTCACAATCCCAATGAAGTCTTTAAGTCATTAACCTTGTTTTAGAGAAGAAAACCAAAGGTTAGAGGAGAATCGACTCTAGCGAGCGGACTAGTATCACACAGACATGTGGGGATTAGTTTTTCCCAATGCTATATGTCTCCTTTATATAGTCTTCAAATCAGGGTTTTTTCTTAGTTACAAAGCAATCCATATTCACCGTTAGATGAAAACCTTATTTAGATTCAAGCTAATATTTCTCAATCGTTAGATCAAAAACTTAGCTTGTCACACACATTTGAGATATACGTTTACTGTGTTTGTGAAAATTGTGCCCAAACGTGTATGTGTATGTTGGTTCAACATAGTAACCCAAAAGGTTAACCATATGAGCATTTCATATTAACCTTGTTCTTCTTCACCATAACTAGTTCAATTGACTCAAATGAACTAGTTATAGAGTTGTTCAATTGCTATGAGATCTTATGTAACTACACAAGACACAATTGAAACAAAGATGATTCAATTCGATTGAATCGGCTCATGAACTTTATAGCCACAGTTTTCATAATGCATTCCTTAGTAATTTAAGTTTCATGTTCAGAACACATCTTTAGACCATAACCCACTCAAGTTCACAAGCAAGTTTGCGGACTTAAGGCAACCGACAGAGTTTTCCAAACTCACTGAAAATCTCGGCAAGGAGACTTCCGCCAGTTCGGGGACTAGGTTCGCGGACTAAACATGCAAACGAGTTTTTGGAAAAACCCAACAGAAATTCTCGGCAAGAGAACTTTCGTCGGTTCGCGGACTTGGCAAATCCAATTCCTCCGGTTTCTCTCAATCAACAAAGTTCGTAAACTTCGGATTAAGGAATAGGACTTATGCACATATGTGTTTCCACACAATACTTATATCCATCATTGGTTATATAGACCTAAACTCTCGTTCCAACCGTTGAAACATTCTTAGAGGACGTTATATAGTTGTTACACTATTTCTCGTCAAAGCGATTTTCAAAGTGATTGAAAAAATATGACTTTCGTCATTAGGTGAAGATAAACCCGATCAAAGTGAAACGCTTTACCAACACATGATTTCGAGATATAGATAGGCGAGATATACTCGGATCGAAATATCAAATGTGTATGATCCAGTCTATATAGCATACGACTTTTGTCTCATAAGAAGTAGGAGATAGAAGAGATAGACTTTTGATTGATAGATAAGTTCAAGTCTCCACATACCTTTTTGTTGATGAAGTTCCACAGTTCCTTGAGTAGATCTTCGGTCGTTGTATAATGAATCGCCATGAACTCATTGAGCTCAACTACACTTTTCTATCCTAGTCGGAGACTTAGCTATATAAACTAGAAATCAAGACTCATAGTTTTGATCATTAACATTGACAAACATGCTTGAGATAACAATGCATGCGAGGTCGACCGAGCTATTCTCTAACAGTTTCTTCTTCCAAATATATTTAAAAATATACCCCTGATCTTGAGGAATACTTTCATAAATAAGCATATCACATGTAGACTTGACTATAAGCTGACCTCTATTGTTGATTGACCAAAGAATCTCATCCTCAGCATCCTTGTTAAGAGAAAAATAAGCTAAACACCTTTGAAGATCAGAAAGTTCAAGCCTTGCAGCATCATTCATTCTTCTAGGAATTGAAAAGTCCCAACGGTTTCCATCTTCTCGGCAATATTCTTATTTTTGTTTTTGGAAATTGCAAACAAATTAGGATATTTAAGATGCAGAGGAGAGTCAATAAGCCAAGTATCATTCCAAAAACTGACACTACTTCCAAAGTTTACTTTGAAGTGAACATGGCTTTTGAATATAAACTCATATTGGAAAGATAGCTTCCATAAGAGATTTTGAGAATCTTTGAGAACCAATCACTTAAATCAACTTCATATTTTTCCTCAATGATATTGAAAAAGCGGGGGTCTAACAACCACACCCAATATTTCGCTTAGGCAATCTGTATGGACTAACTCCAATATAATTCCAACAGAATCAACTAGACAGTCAGACTCAATTAAGGATAATATATCCAAGATTTATATCTATGTTTCTCAATGTAATCAGCAAAACAAACAAATAGAAATCCATGAGCCTGATTATTATGAGAAAAAACTTGAATGGTACCAAAGACCAATGTTCAAGTGCCAATCATTTTCAATCAACAACCAAAGGTTGGATTTACCAATTGATTGAACTACACACAACCTGGATATTTCAATTATATAGAAAATATAATGCGGAAAAAAATAACACATACACCAGAAGTTTTGTTAACGAGGAAACTGCAAATGCAGAAGAACCCTAGGACCCAGTCCATATTTGAACACCACACTGTATTAAGACGCTACAGGCCCTAGCTAGCCTACTAAAAGTTAACTTCGGGCTGGAATGTAGTTGAGTCCTAACCAATCTCACATTGATTAAGGTACAGTCGCGTTCCTTACACCTCTGAATCCCAGCAGGACTCTACACACTTGATTCCCTTAGCTGATCTCACCTACAATTAAGAGTTTCTACGACCCAAAGTCGAAGACTTGATAAACAAATTTGTCTCACACAGAAAAGTCTATTTGAATAGATAAGTCTGTCTCCTACAGAAACACCTACGAAGTTTTTTTTCCGTCTTTTGATAAATTAAGGTGAATAGGAACCAATTGAAAATCCGGTCTTATATTCCCCAAGAAAAACCTAAAATTAGCAATCACCTCACAATAACTTAACTATACGGTAGTAGAACAAGTTATTTCAGAATCACAAAGAATGAGACGTAGATCTTTGTGATTACTTTTTATATCTTACCTATCAGATATAAATCTCGAGCAAATCTTAGATAAGATAGTACTCAATACGATATAACAAAGTAAGATCAAAACACGCAACTACAGAGAAAATAGTTGGGTCTGGCTTCAGAATCCCAATGAAGACTTTAAGTCGTTAACCTATAATTGTTTTAAGAAAAACCTAGGCTAAAGGAGAATCGAATCTAGTCGAAAATAGTGTCACACATGAGGTGTGGGGATTAGGTTTCCCAGTTGCTAGAATTCTCCCTTATATAGTCTTCAAATCAGAGTTTGATTACTTTGGGACAAAGCAAACAATATTCACCGTTGAGTTAACCATGTTCATCTTAACATATCTAGATCAAATGACTCAAATGGATCTGATGTCGTGGAGGTCGAGATTCAGAAGTGTATTTAAAGACAAAGATCAAAGATAGATGACCTAAGTTTCTGTTGCTGGGTTGAGCAGAAATTACAGAAGATGGTGGTCGATGTCGCATATTTTAACTTGAGAGATTGGAGTTAAGAAATGGGAGTTCTAAAATTAGGGATTGGAATTTGATGAAGAGAGCTAGATGGGTTCGTCTCAGGTTTGATTCCTAGCTGCAGCTACTAAGAGAAGAAAGCTATGAAGATCACAAAAGAAGATGGGTATTGAAAATTATGGCTTAATGTTGAAGCTGGTGCAGACCTATAAGTGTTGCTGGGTTGGGTCGAGATGAAATAGCAGTTGTGAAGCTACATGAGTTGCAGTGATGGTAGTTCTGAAGAGGGTGTTGTTACTGAGTTAATGGGGTTTGGATGAATTGGTGTTGATCATGAGAGTTTGGAGTTGAAATTGGATTTCTTATGAATCTGTGATGAAATAGGAGATGGGTACAATTCACTGGTCGAATATGGAGTTCAAAGAGCAATCTACAGACGTGTGTTCTGCTATGTATTTGGTGGATTTTTCTATAAGGATTGAGCTGGAGATGGTGGTGTTGGTTGGCTTGACATGGTGTTGAATTGGACTTGTATACACAACAACAAGGAATCGAATTAGTGAAGAGTTGATGGAGTCTTGAGACTAAAAGGCTGAGATGATGTTGCTCATTAGGTGTGCAAATGGTGTTGTAAGAGAGCTGCAACATGTAGTGGATCTGAATGAAGAGAGTATTGTGACTGAATATTGAATTAAATGTATGCTTAGGACTGTCTTGTGGTATTGGTTACGGGGACTTTGTTGGTGGCTACTGCACTGCAGATTACATGGTTTGTGTGGATGAATATGGAGGTGCAGCTGGGAATGGTGTACTGCTGGAGCAGTTGCAAGGATAATGACTGCCACTGAATGTATGAGGAGTTACAGATGATGCACGGAAATGGCGAACAAGAAAAGATGGTTGTGTAATGCAGTGGATTCGAAATGATGATTGCAGGCGGCTAGCATGTTGTTTGTAGTTTAAACTGCAGTGGTAATGGAGCAGCGCCTGAGAAGAAGGAAATGTTACTAGAATTACAGCCGCAGCTGAGATGATTGTTGTGTAGATGTATGTTTAGGACTTACAGGTAATGGCAGTACAACTGCAATTAAGATGATGTTGATGAATGAAGGTGTAGGCAGAGTCGATATGGTGGTTGCAAGCTGGACACGGAAGCTGAATTCATTAGAAATATTAATGCAGAGATTGTTTCGAACTGAAGGTTCATGTTGTGCTTAGCTGAGTTGCGAAGAATGGTGTGAAGCTGCTAAGAAGGGTTTTTGGATGAACTGCAGTGATGAATGGAAAGAGACAAAGCTGTTGAGAAAGATGGTGTTAGTGGTAGCTGAGTTGAGTGAAGTTGCAGGACTGGTTGACTGGAATTGAATGTTGTGAAGTGTCATCTTGGCGCGACACAATCTCTGGCCTGTGCAAGACTGTAAATGTCCTAGGCCAAGGTGACTCGTTCCTGACACAATTACAACGTTAGTCAGTCTGATACAATTATGCCGGTCACCTGAGATGTTAGCCGGTATCTTTTTCGGCCAAGTTCCGACCACTTTTGGGCAGAATTATTATATGGGTATTTCTCACATATGGGCTTGGAGGCACTGGACTTTTTTTGAAGACTAGACCTAACTTTGGAACAAGAGGAGCTACAAAAAGGAAGACTTCTACAACTTAGAAAATCACGTATTCTACTGAGAGCTTTTGGAGATAGCCGCAAGTAGGGTTTGCTTTCGTATTTATTTTTCATCTTATTTATTTCAATTATTATTGATGATGAACTCCAAAACTATGAGTAGCTAAAACTATTTTTGATTAGGGGCGATTTCAAAGCCCGAAATATGAACCTACAATCAATATAAATAACTTGTTTTCTTCACTTATTCTCATTATTGTTTGATTTCTACCATGCTAATATTGTTTATGGATTATTTGTTAATGGTTTAAGTTCGAAATTGAATCGTTAGTTCTTAATCCTATTGCTAGTTTAGATATTCTTCGACACGTAATTTTCTAGAATGATAAACACAAGTAGCATCAATATATGGGTATTGATGATGGGACTTTGTTAAGTACCCATATGTAGAAATTGACACTATTAGGTGATTCAAGCTTTTGAATTCATCACTAGGATCAACCTTATCTCATAAAACTTAGATCATTTGTTTGAATCATACCTAGTAATCGTACCTCTAGGTAACTTGAATAAGTAGAATCCGATAGTCGAGCGCTTCTGTATGCGGTGAGCTTAGGAGATAATAACGGGATAGTTGAGCGTACTAATTATTCTAGGGTTGTTAGTGACGATATAATGCGAAGAACGTAATATATATATCTATTTGGTTTATGTTTCGTGCCCGAGAATGAATCCTTAGTCAATATTTTCTCATATTTGAATACAACTTTGTGATTTTCAGAATTTCTACAACAAAATCTTCTTTGCTAAGAATACTTTTATAACAAATTTTGCTTAATACACCTCCCTTGGGACGATCCTTCTTCCATTATACTACTTTCTAATGTAAATAAAAGTAGAAAAATATTATTTGCGAGTTGACACCTCGTCATGTGGTCGCCAATTGTTTGTGGGTGAAAAACGGTTTCTGCTTATTTTGGTAAATTCATGTGTGTGGATGAGAAACAATTTTAAACCCTAAAGAATGTAATGCACGAGACTAATTTTGATTCGAGAGATCAATCTGTACAAATCTGGCCTAAACCAAGAAATGGTCGTTCCAGGCTTGCTTCGGTCATAAAGTTAAGGAGAAGGGTTGGCCTTAGGGAGGGAAGCGAAGAGAGTGTTGAGACCAGAATCGTTGATTTTGAAAGTGTGGTTGTTTTGTGACTTGTATCAGAAGGTAGAACTGGCTAGCTGAATGAAAAGCTATCAGGTGATTTCTGGATATTGTATTGTTCTTCTGACCAAACTTGTTGTCTGGTGGAAATAGACGAGACCTATTTATACAAGTCGCAGCAAAGCGTACCCTGTTCTCGTAGGTAGTGGAAACGATTGAGTGGTGGAAGAGTGGAGCAACGTGTAACTCCAGGAATTTATGTTTTCATAATGAAGGATCCGTGTACACCATTACTAACTGCCCCGCTTTATGACACTTTCTTGTAACGGGCGTATTGCACGCCGCACGCTGTAAATCGCCAGACCAATACCCTGATGAGTATCCCCCAGTTTGTGACATGTTTGATGTCTCGAGTGTTTTCGCGGAAAACATGTAGCACTTTGCTACGTGTGGAAATCAAAATTGAGAGGCTTGCCGCAGGAAAATAACATGTGATGCTATTGGCTGGTCGCCTGAAACTTTTCACAAGCCTGCCAGCTTGGTGGGAACTTCGATGGATGAAATCGCATCTCATGAGGAAGGGTAGTAGTTGATTGTGGATATCTTGTGTTGGCGCCTGATAATGGCGCAATGGCGTTTTGGTGTACACCAGTGGCATTGCGGCATGGTTAGCATGGATCGCGCATGCCGGTGGTGCAAGTGGCGCCTGGCGTAGACATAACTACTGGATTTAGGCGGTTGGTCGCGTAAAAGTTTCCACGAGTCTATCAGTTCGGTGGCAAACTTGGATGGCTGAGATCGCATCTCATGAGGAAGGTAGCCGTTGATTATGGCTACCTTCTGTTGGCGTCTGATAATGGTGCAGTAGCGCCTTTAACGCGCGCCAATGGCATTGCAGCATGACTGGCATAGCTCGTGCATGCCAATGGCACAGTGGTGACTCATGAGGAAGGGTAGCCATTGATTATGTCTACCTTATGTTGGTGCCTGATAATGGTGCAATGGCGCCTTTAATGCGGCCAGTGGAATTGCGGCATGGCTGGCATGGATCGTGCATTCCAGTGGCACGGTGGTGTAAGTGGCGCCTGGCGTAACCATGGCCACTGGATTTAGGCGGCTGGTCTCCTAAAAGTTGCCACAAGTCTGTTAGTTTGGTGGCAAACTTGGATGGTTGAGATTGCATCTCAGGAGAAAGGGTAGCCATTGACTATGGATACCTTCTGTCGGCGCCTGGCAGCTTTGCCTAAATTAGGGTTGGCAAGCCGAAACCCTAATTAGCACATATGGCATGCCGCATGCGGTAGGCGGAATGTTTCGGGCCCGAGGTGGCATATTTTTGTGACACAATTGGAAATTAGGGTTTCATCCACCGCCACTAGAGCATGGCCACGCCTATGACCTTGGCTATCCAAATTGAAGTTCGTTGTGAAGCTGGTCACGAACGGAGAGTGGGTTGGAAAGTTTGGCGTGCTGTCGTGGTAAGTGGCGCGTTTGGCATGTGCGTTTGGCATGCCCGTTTTGCGTGTGTGGTTGGCATGTGTTTGGCATGTGCGCCTGGCATGCGCATTTGGCATGTTTGGCATGTCGTTTGGCATGTGCGCCTGGCATGCTCGTTTTTGGCATGTTTGGCATGCCGTTTGGCATGTGCGCCTTTCATGTTTGTTTTTGGCATGTTTGGCATGCCGTTAGCATGTTGGCATGGTTTTGGGAAGCCAACTTAGTATGGAAACCTCTTGACACAATTTCCACCTCTTTTAAGGCTGTGGAAGGTTTAGAGCAACCTGATTGGTCAATGAAAGTAGGGAGCCATCCAAGCATGGGTGTGGCTACCCTTTTGGTGCACGTGGTAGGTTTAATGCGACCTGATTGGTTGATGGTGAATAGGGCCGGAAAGTATGGGACCAACCATAACTCATGGGGGTGTGGCAGGTTTAAGGCGACCTGACTGGTCGACAAAGGAGTAGGGCCGGTTAGGTAACATGGGGCGTGGACAAGTGGCGCCGGCTGGCCTGTGGCATGGCCACGCTTCCTCTCATTGTTGCTCATTCTCCACGGCTCCGTTACTCTTTGTTTTCTGATTTTGGGAAAGACTCTGCACCTATTAATCCGCGGTGGACCAATTGCTTAGTTGCTCAAGCGTAGTTTCGACCAACGGGGTCTAATATATTGCGCATGGCGCAAAACCCTAATTTTGCAAATTAGTCAGGTTCATGAGTTTTTTGTGAGTTATCACAAAAATTAATTGGATTTTGTGTGCTGCCACAAAATTCCTTATTTACAGAGTGTAGTGTGCCTTCTATCTGAGCATTTTGTGCAATGACCTTAACTTTGGTACTTGGAAATCCGTGCTACTCTGCTGGGAGTGAAAACAAATCCGTCATGCCATACCGATATTAAGGGTTTTGTCGGGGAACATAGCATATGAAAAGTACTCAGTGAATCTTATATTAATAAGTAATATATGCAAGGCGCCGAAATTTACAGAGCATCTGGGATGGTTTCTACATGCGTCAGTCTGAATAAATTTCATGTAAATATATTGAATGGCTCAATAAATATGCCAGTGGAGAGGTTGACACTCATGTCTCCGTTTCCTTACAGAGTGATGTCACATCAGATGCAAAGTTTTACAATTTTAACCCTAAGCTAAAAACCACCATTAACACCGGCATATCGTTTTCTTCTCCTGTGTATTATCGAAAGAAATTTTGATCATACCTCTCGCCACTATGTCTGGCAGTAGTGCTTATTCCCAAAATGAACCTCGGGCAAAGTACGATGCAGAAGTGTCTGTCTTGGTAAGTTGAACGTTTTCTTTCATCTCCACTTGATCAGACTGATCAAAGAAAATAATTTGTTGCAGGATAAATAGAGAAATCATCCCTCTTCTTGCGGTTTTAGGCCTAAGAGGACTGTTAAGGCTCCTGCCCGGTACAGGTCAACTCGTACTAAAGCTGAAACATCCGTAAGTAATTCCATGATTTCTTAACTGAAGCTTTATCACGAGTTATTCAATCCTCATTGAAACTGGAAATTTCTTCATCGCAGGTTGATGTTCATGTGGTTGTCGATGCTAGTAAGAGGAAGAATAGGAAGTATGTGACCTCGACTGATGATGGAAGCAACCGTGTTTATGAGAACTCTACTAATTCCATGGGGACTGGAGTTAGAGTTCATTCTCCTGAGTACCCAACAGTTGGACTCCCGTTTGAGACTCCCATGACCAATACTTGCCCGAAAAACGAGGTGGTTGGTGGATTCTTAATTCCCAAATATCACGCATCTCTGTATACGAAGATTTGGAGACGGTACGGGCACATCGCTACAACCGAAGTGTGGATAGACTTTCTTCCAACCCTGTTGACTACTGTTGCTGGATTATTACCGATCATTGAAGAGATGGTCAAGATGAATCTGCGGGACGTCAAGAATCATGAGCTGCATAGATGGGACATCATGATTTCGAATTGTGAGACCTTGCGATTCAATATAGGTTGGCTTCGTTATCGTCTTGAGATGATCAAATGACAGGGCAGCGGGTGATGCTGATGCCATTTCCCCTACAACTGCTATCTTGGAAGAGGATAAAGCACTTGCCTTAGAGTCAGCAAGGGTTGAGAAAGCCGTCCAGGACTTGAAAGTGAGAACCAAAAAATTTCATAAGAGACTTGACATGGCTTTCTATAAGAATTATCCATTGTTGGATGGTTTTCTCTGAGTGAGTATTTGAAAGGGTTGTAGGTTTCGTAGGATAACTGACAGTATGAAGGAATTTTGTTCAATTGATGAATGTTTAATGAACAAATGAGCATTTTGCACGCTCTTTGAAGGAAAATAAATTACATTTTGAAATGTGCTCAAATGATGATAAAAGATTAATTACTTGTTGTTGATCAAGCGTAATAGGCCTTGATTCATTTGCCGTTGATTATATGTCCTTCTACTGCTCCATTAACTGCTAAGATTTTGTAGTATTCCATGGACACTGATTTGATGATCACATACGACCCTTCCCATTTTGGAGAGAACTTGGGAGCATACATATCTTGTTGAATGTGCTTTGCCGTTTTTAATACCAAATCTCCTACTTGGACGGTTCGGGGTCTTACCATTTTATTGTAAGCTCTGGATATCCTATGTTTGTAAGCCTCCACATATTTTTCTACTTTATCCCTCCTTGACTCGAGCATGTCTAGTTCAGCAATTCTTGACTTGGAAACTTCAGCTTCATCCCATCGTACTCCGCTGGCTATTGCAATCCTTGCTGAAGGAATTTTAATCTCAGCTGAGAGTATGGTGTCGGATCCATAAACGAGTGAGTATGGTGACGTCCCAATCGATATCCTTGGCGCGGTCCGATAAGCCCATCAAGCCATGGGTAGTTGTTCATGCCACGATAGTGGATTGTCATGAATCGTTCGACTGATAATCTGGATCAAAGTCTTATTGGTACTCTCCTCCTGTCCGTTTCCTTGAGGATAGTACGGCGTGGAGAAGACTTTTTTGATACCGTACTCCTTGAGCAGTTTATCCACGTCTTTGTTGGCAAAGGGGGTCCCGTTATTTGTAATGATATGTTAAGGGACGCCGAGTCTACATATGATGTGTTCCTTGATGAAGGCTGCAATTGTGATCCCTGTAATACTTCTGAGCGGGATGGCTTCGACCCATTTAGTGAAATACTCAGTCGCCGTGATGATATATTCATGTTGTTTCGAAGATGCTGGATTGATATTTCCGATGATATCAATTCCCCATCTATAGAAAGGCCACGGAATATTCACATAATGCAATGGGAGACAAGGCGTATGAATAAGATTACCATGGACTTGACATTGATGACATTTCTGAAAGTACGCAGCTGCATCATCCTCCAAGGTTGGCCAATAATATTTCTCATGAATCTGAAGGAATAATTTCTTTTTCCCCTGGTGCTCCCCCTCGTGTGTTTCCTTTAGGAATGTCGAAATTTCATCCTCGGCTTAGTATCTCAGTAAGTTTCCTCCAAAGCTTTTGCGGTATAGGATTCCGTCAAGAAAGACAAATCTCTTAGCCTTATGAGTGAGTTTGATTGCATCTTTCTTTTCTGGTGGTGAGTTATTGTCTTGAAGGTATTCGATATAAGGCTGACTCCAGTCCCCAGTATGATGAAGTGTTAGAACTTCTAGGTGACGGGGAGGCGTTTAACAGTTAAGACAAGACCCTTGCAAAGTTCTTGACTGAGCTTCCATGGAGGGCCAATAATACCGGAGTCTTTGAAGTCTTCTGTAAAGTGTTATCACTAATGTTTGACCACATATTTCTTTGTGTAAACTTTCAAGTTTTTCCTTCGCTTCCTCGTCTCCAAGGCACCGTGATAAGTATGCATCAGGATTGCGGTAGTACAAGGCTCCAGGAAGCAGGAAGAAGTTTCTTAATTCTTTGAGGATGACTTTCCCTTCTGAAATGGAACTGCTCAACTCATGAATGATATGTGCTCGCCAGTCGCTTGCTTGAGCATCTTCAGCTTGATCAATCCATGTAGATGATATTGCACGTCTTTGCACCATGATAGCTTTCTCGGGCCCTTCGAATTGTAGTTTGGAGGCGAGAGTTTCCAAGAAAGCAGCATGTTTATTATTGGTCCGGCCGGTATGAACAATTTTTGTATCATCAAAATGAGTAAAGAGTTGTTGTGCTTCGGCTCTGAATGGAGCACGTGTTAATTCTTTGAGAGAGTACACACTATTCATTCGATTGACCAGCAGCTTCGAATATCCTCTGATCTCCAGGTACATTGCTCCCGCTTGTTTAGCCAAGGATAGCCCTAACAAGAAAGCTTCATACTTTTCTGAATTGTTGGTGCAATGGAAGTCCAATTTAAATGAATGTGATAAAACTTCACCCGATGGAGAAACCAGTACCACGCCCGCTCCTCCGGTGTCATTGCTAGGTGTAGCAGATCCATCAAAGTATGATAGACATGTCTCCTCTTTGACAACTGAGATTTCTAGAAATTCACCAGGTACGTCGTCCTGTAACGTTGTGACATATTCTCCTGGAAAGGTAGCCAGTAAGTCCGCAACTGCTTGGCCTTTGATCGCTTTGGGAGGGACGCATACTATGTCGAACTCTGACATCTAAAGCAGACATTTTGTAGGTCTTCCTATTAAAGCAGGTTTTGAGAGTAAGAATTTTATGGGATCAGCCTTAGAGACGAGCACGACTCTGTTTGACAGCAAGTAGTGTCTAAATCTCTGCATTGCGTGAGCCAGCGCCAAGGATGCTCTCTCAGCTTTTGGATATCGGAGTTGAGCATCCTTCATGGTACGACTGTAATATTATATTGGACGTTCGATGCCTTCTTCGTCTTCTTGAGCTATAAGTGCTCCAATAGCAACATCACTGGAAGTTGTGTATAGTATCAATGGTCGCCCTTGTATTGGAGAACTCATGACAGCATGTGATAAAAGTATCTGTTGTATCTTCTGGAATGCCTCTTGTTGGACGGTTGTCCATGTAAAACCCGCTCCTTTCTTCAGCAGAGGAGTGACGAAGCCATGAGTTGAGCCAACCCAGGAATAAAGCGCCGAATGTAATTTACCTTGCCCATAAAACTTTGTAGTTCTTTCACATTGCGCGGAGGAGGCATGGTAGTAATGAATTTAGTCTGGATCGACTTTGATTCCTTTTGTAGTGACCAGGAACCCTAAAAACTTTCCATAAGAAACTCTGAAGCACACTTCAGAGTATTCATCTTTAGCTTGTATTATCTGCATCTTTCGAAAACTTGTTTCAGGACTTCTAGATAGGATGATCGAGCTTTCGATTTCACCACAACGTCGTCAACATAGTATTCTACTTGTTTATGCATCATATCATGAAATATTGCATTCATGGCTCGTTGGTAGGTAGCACGTGCGTTCTTCAATCCGAAGGGCATCACAGTGTAGTGAAAATTCCCAATGGGAGTGCGGAATGCGGTCTTGGCAGCATCATGTTCATACATCTTGATCTGGTTGTATCCACTGTAACCGTCCATAAATGAGAACATACCATGACCGCTGGTCGCGTCGACGAGCATATCAATGTTGGGTAAGGTAAAATCATCCTTTGGATAATACTTATTCAGATTTCTGAAATCCACGCAGCATCTGATTTGACCATTCTTCTTCTTGACTGGAACAACGTTAGCCAGCCATGTTGGATGTTGAATATGTTTAATGAATCCTGCTGCTAGTAGTTTCTGAATTTCGACTTTGATTTTCTCTTCGACGTCATGTCTGAACGGCCTAGGCGGTTGTTTGACATCTTTAGAGCCGAGAGTGATATCAGATGGTGAGTGACCAGTTTGTCGTCTAAGCCAAGAATTTCTTCGTATGTCCAAGCGAAGATATCTCGATACTCTTTCAATAAATCTATCAGTCATGTTAGTTCTTCTGGTGATAGAGCAAAACTGATTATGATTGGTCTTGGGTCATCCTTCGTACCAATGTTGACTGTTTCAAGATCACCAGTAGTAGAATTTGTATCATCTTGCAACTGTTGTGGAGCGTTTTGAATCTCGTCTTCAGGTTATTGTTCACTTCGACATAATTCATCAGGGTAGGGAGACCCTTGATCGATCTCACCTGTTAATTGCTAATCTTTGCGTCGACGATAAACAATCCTTCCTTCCGCATCATGAATGGCTATAAAATTAGACCCCGGGGTCGTAACCTGATCCTTGCGGTGCTTGATCGGTGTAGCAGTTGACTGGACCAGTTCAGTACCTGAAGATGATGATGGTTTTCCATCAGCTGCTTCAATAGTCTTCCAACTTGGGAGTGGAGTACTATAGATTTTCTTAGGTATCTCAGGAATGGTCCCCTGAGATTTAATGAATTCATCATCATATACCGGGACATAAGGAGATGGTGAATCCGCAATACGAACAATCTTGTTGTTGAGTAGAGCCTTCATACATTCGTGGTACGTCGAGGGAACCACCTTGTTATCATGGATCCATGGTCATCTAAGTATCATGTGATAGTCAGGTTATTGCTCGATCACATGAAACTTGACCTTTGATTTAATAGGTCCCACTCTCAAGTCTACATACGCATATTCACATGTGTGTCTTTGGCTTCCTTCAAATCCTGTCATTAGGATGGGATGGCGAACAATTTTACTCTGTGCGAATTTGGATACCTTGAGAGTCTTCGTAGTAATTATATTTTTGGAAGCACCTGTATCGACTATAGCCCTCGTAAATTCAGAGCCTTTGATAAACCAGTCACGTACAAAGATCGATTATGTCCTTCATCTGCCATGCGGTCTTCTTCTCCGAGGTGGTATTATTGATTGAATGTTCAGACATTGCGGATGTTTCTTCGACCGGTGGAGACAACGAAGCTATTTTCACATCAGATGATATATGGTTGAGTGCAACAAACGTGTCTATACGTTTCTTCCTGGAAAAGTGTAAAAGTTCACACAAGTTTTCGATGAATTGTGCAACTTCCTGGTCCACCGTCTTCTCATAAGTAGTGAAACTGTTGGTTTTAAGGTCACCAGGTGAAGAGTCAGTCCCCAGTGCTGGGACTTCTGAAACGGCGGTACCGCCTAACTCCGATGTCATCTTGATGAGAAAATTAAGTATGTGATTCATCGTCTCTTTTATCAGATCCATGTTCCTGGTGTGTGTGAATCTCCTGGACTCGTGCCAACTCGGTCAGAGTCGGGATTTCTCTGCCTTCCGCACCGTCAGATGTAGCGTTAGAAGGAGGAACATTACCATTTGAAATATTCTGGATCGTGTTTGGAGTAGTTGAATTAGTCCTAAGATCAACCATCTTTGTGAAAATGTGAGATTGCAACCGAGAGATTAATCTCCCACTGTGGTCGCCAAACTGTTGATGGGAGAAAATGATCTACAGGTTTTCTAGGAAATGAGGAGACGACCGTGCAGAGGAGACTCCTCGAACCGAGCAAATTTCTTTAACCTTTTGCAAACATATGCACTTCAAAAAGGGAGTGATTTGAATTCGAGAGATAAATCTGTAGGACTCCAGCCTAAACCAAGACAATGGCCGTTCTAGAGTCAATTCGGTCACAAGAGAGTATGGGTTGATCTGTAGGAGGGAAGCTGAGAAATGTGTGAGATCAATGGTGATCAAGGATTATTGGTGTGTTGTATATTTTGCGTGAAAATAGTTTCTGAATGATTGAATTTATTCAGTTGAGAGTAATTGCTAAAACGATGAGTTCGTGTAGACGAAAGACTGTCTGTTGTACGAACGTTGTTTTACAAGAATTGTCTGTCTGTTCAATCATAGGTTCAGAGAAATATTTATGTTGCAAAAGTAGTAGACACCTTGATCCCAGTAAGTGTGACAGTTGCTGAAGTTGAAGAGTGGGAAAGTGGGAAATCGTGTGAAACCAGTTTCTCATGGTGCGGAGGTTTGGTTGACTGTCCACCCACTACATCGTTAACTCCCTCAACTGCTTGGACGACTTAGTCACATTCTCATCGTGGATGAACACAAGTGTCGTAGACCGTCATACCAAAACCCTAGTTAATATCCCCCCATGTGACACGATTGATGTCTCATGATTATGGAGTCTGCAAGGCAGACATGTATTTAATTGATCAGTTGCCGACTTGATGAGACGATGAGTCTTTGTATTGCTGAGTCGAGCATGGTTTACGAATGTTCTTGGATTCATGAATTGAACATGTCTGTTTAGACAGAGGTATAATTATGTTGATTGTTATCCTGAGCAAATATTGCTCATTTGATGAATTGTTGAATATTGATAGTTGAACCAATATTCCTTAGTCTGAGCAAATATTGCTCATCTGAGCGAATGTTGCTCGTTTGATGAATTATTGGTAACAGAACTAAATAAAAATATTAATTAAAATACTGGCAGCTGAACCAAGTATAATTAATTAAAATGTTGATCATGAGATCAACGCAAAATTATTAGTGTTTGAATCTGGAATTAATACCCTGGATTCTAAAACTCTAATTTTGATCAATTGATGATTTATTGAAAATCAACCACGGAGTGAAGGAGGAACCAGCTACACGGGATGATGAATCGACCATGTAGCGTCTAGATGCTCGAGTGAGCAAATTCCAAAGTTTATTGAAGACCAGTTGGTGAAAGGATGATTAAATGCTGGTTTAATCATTTAAAATAGTGCTCGAGTGAGCGTTAGGTAGTAAAACCTAATTGTGGAAAAGTGAGGGACCGACCAAGGGGGAATGAAACCGTCCCTTGGTGACAGTGGGACCTGTTTCCGGTCGTTTGAGCAAGTCTTAGGTTAATTTAAGAGAGTTTGGACCCAATGAGCAACTGATGGAAAATTAGGTCAAAATTAGGGTTTGAGTGTGGAACCGACTTCTTGTAAGCCTTAGGGCCGGTCATGGTGGTCATGGAAGCATGCCCATGTCACCATGATGTCCGTGTCTCAGTCCTGAGGGTTTTAGTATTTTTTGACGAGCGTTTGAGCAACAATTTGAGAAATTAGAAAGAAACTAGGATTTTGCTGAAACTGGGAAACTTCATAAGATGAAGGAAATAATAAAAATAAAATAAGAGATCATGAAGTGTGGGACCGACTATGGCTAAGGCATGGTCGGCCGGCCAATAAACCCGGTCCCGTGACACTTTCCCTAATTTTATATTATTTTCATGATTTTAGGAAAATACCATGAAATCAAGGAGTTTGTTGAAACTAAGGAGTTTTCCTTGAAGTCAAAGAGTTTCCATGAGACGATGAAAATAATTAATAAAATAAGGAATTACAAGGTATGGGACCGGTCACGGTTGGGACATGGACGGCCGGCTAGTGACCACGGTCCCATGACACCTTTCCTAATTTTATGTAAATTTTGTATAATTTCCTTAATGTGAAGGAAATGCCATAAAACGAGGGAGTTTCATAAGGTTAAGGGATTTCCATGAGACGATGGAAATAATAATATGGAAAGATAAGGAACCCTGAGGTGTGGAACCGGCTACGGCTAGGGCATGGCTGGCCAACTAGGTGGCCCGGTCCCGCGACACCTTTTCCTTATTTTTGTTTGATTAAAGCATGGAAACCCAAAAGTTTCTCTCAAACGAGGGAGTTTGCTCAAGTGAGGGAAACCCTATGAGATGAGGGAAGAAATAAGATAAAATATATTAAATAAAACAAAAGGGGGGGACCGGCCATGGCATAACCGGCTGTCCAGCTAGCGGGCATAGTGGGCTCGGTCTCGCGCCCTAGCTTATTTTATTAATTATTTTGTTAATTATTTTATTATCTCCATGGGTCGCTCGTCCGTTCATAATTCGATAGTTCGTTCGTGTGTTTGGGTGCTCGTTTGTGCATTATTTGTAGTACACTTGCACCATTTCTCTCGGGGCTTACTCGATGGTGGCTCAGATGCCCGTACTTTGAACATTTATTACTAACCCATGGAATTCTGCGGGGAATAACCATAAATTAAAGTAATGAAATATTATTCAGAACGTAGAATATTTTCTAGGAATTCAGTTGATGAATCTTGCAACTAGAAATGATTAATTGATGGCTCTATACTTGCAGGCATGTTGTTTAGGAGCCTTATAATTATTCGAAAATCGAGGTATGACCTAGTTGAAGCAGAACGATCGATTTGAATGTTTATTCTGTAAAGTTAGGGAACATTACAACGTCCTGAAGACGTAGTGCTCTATACTAGTGAGTAATACATCTAGGAGCCATCCAATCATTTCGATTCTTTACAGAAGCGATTACTGAAATTGCTCAGTTAATGAAACATGTCGTGGTCTTAGCTGGGAGACTACATACATATGCTCTGAGAAGTAATATACTCGATCAGAGGATTCTGAAGATATTCTGAGAGGAAATACACTCGATCATAGGTGTGGCATGAGGTTTCACGCTTTAATGATAAATAACTCTTAATATTCGTCTGACTGCTGGATCAGGAATATGTAAGGTTATAGTTTTACCCTTTGTCAAAAATCCACCATCAACACCCTGAGTAAATCCCTTTTAAATAACCGATCATGCCTCCGATAAAATGCAGTATTACAATATTCAATAAGGAGGAAGCTCAAAAGGTTAAGGATTGTTAAGGAATCAATACAAAAAGAAGAAAGAAAAACATATAAAAAATCATGTCTGATTATGATTCTAATAGTTCAATCGGATCTCAAGATGAGTCTTGTATGTTGGCTTACAACCTTCAAAATCCAACCGAAACCAAGTGGATTCCTTCTGATAGTATGATTCACTATATTCAAGACTTTGAAGAACTGAGAACCAATCTCATAATGACAATTCAACATCAAGATTGGATCAAAAATAGAATTGATGAAACAAGAGGTGTTCTTGATGAACTTAATTCTCTTGTTCAAGATCTTGAGAAACATGAAGTGGTTGCAGACAAGTCTCTTGATACAAGCTTCAAAAGTTTGAGTACTGAGTCAGTAAACAATAAAAGCACCACTAAAGATTAAGTCGTATGCTGAAAACTTAATCCAGAAGAATAGACTCCAGTTTTTTATTACTTTTAATATTTGTAATGTCTATTATGAATGCAACTATCTTATTATGAATGAAAGTATTATTTTATAATTTTTCTTGTGATAGTTTTCGGTTATATAGCCTGTGCTTGAATGCTTTATTGTATTGCTATGTATGTTTATGGTATTTTTGATTTCGGTTTTCTAACCTTGATATTCGATCTCATAATTTGTTAACCCTTGTGGTTGGGTGACTTTTTGATTTAGCGAGATTAAGTTTTAGCCCTTGTTGGTAGGCTTTATCAAAGGATCATGACGGGTTCCTGTAGAAACAATATGTGAAAAGTCACAATATGTTGAATCTTTTGGTTTAGCATAAAAGCGTATGTGTTTCGAGGTTTCAAATTTTTCATCGCAAAGTTTTTTTTAAACCGGTTTTCAACCTTTCTTTGGTAAAGGTTGGTCTTTTTTGTTGTTCTTTTGTCCTGGCTGGAGGATAACAACATTTAATAGGGGAGAGTTTTAGGTGAACTTGGGCTTAATGACATATCTTAAGGGGAGAAGAGGATGCGGAATTTGAGGTAACAATCTTGTTAGTTAATTGTTTTCATGTTTAAGAAAAACATGATTTTATTTCATATCCTTATTGCTTTTGCTTAACAAAATTTAGGTACAATTGATGTTTATTCCATTATTTGTGTATGGATGTTTCATTGTGATTCAATTGTTTCCGGTTAAGAAAAACTATTGTTATCTTTCGTTATTGTTTGATATCAATCGTTTAGGCTTACAAAATTTCGGTGCAATTGCGGTACTTTAATGTCTATGTTGATTCAATTGCTTCCGGTTAAGATAAATAATTATGCATGTTGATTTATTTGGTTTGTATGGATTGTTTAAGGCTTAACAAAAGTGTTTTCAGGATCATTTGTTTAGTCCAAGTGATTTCCGGATAAGAGAAACTAAGATTTTCGGATCAAAGTTAGACTTATCAAATGTGGAGGATTCGGTTATTCAAGTCTAACTGAATGCCTTAACAAGAATTACTAGTTAACTAACCTAGTATTTGTCTTGTTAAAAGTGAAAGATATAAGTTATTATTGAAAATAATTATAGCCTGATGAGAAAAATAAAGTTAATTCTTATCTTTATTTTGGTCTTATCGAACAAGTGATTGTATTTGTACAATCTGTTTAGGAAAAAGAACTAAGGTGATTAGTCAATTTTTGGTTTGCTAAACTATTTATAAAAATTGTTTTGTGCATTTGTTTTCTAGATGACATATTAAAATCAAACTACTTGTAGTTTCGCTTTTAATATTGGTTGTCTAAAGTGGTGTGTAAAACCCTCGTGCTCAACTCTTATAGGTTCACAATTTGTCTTTGTGAGATTTGTAAGATCCTTTCGGTTTGTCCTTTATTTTTTCATTTTTTTGTCATTTTTGTGACAAAATGGTTGAAATATATGGAGTAAACAAGTGATATTGGCTTATTGTGAGTTGGTATCATTAAGGGAAAGGACATATGTGCTAAAACGTTTATTCTAACGAAGAGAGTGAAAGCATAGACTAAGGGGGGTCACATACCATATGATATGTAGTTATGAGGTACTACATTGAAATAACAAAGACGTGTGAATTGAATCTACCTATCTTACCTTTAGGGGGAGTATTAGCTTTGTTATTGTGATGTCAACAACAGCATTTAAGGATTGAATTTAATGCAGATTTTGTGTTGTTGAACTTGGAATCAAGCGTATGTGTATAATGAAATCTTGTAATTTGTTTATCCACATGATGTAAGAGTTTTGTCACTAAAATTGACAAAGGGGGAGATTTTTAGAGTATTGCTCGGTCGAACCCACGAAGCGTTGGTATGTCATGTTTGGTTGTCATATTTTAGTGAATCAAAACTCATTTAAAGAGTCGCTTGATTATATGCTAGAGTCAACTTCGTATAGGTTATCTTAAAAGTATTAGGATATGAGACTTACAAGTATTACATGAAGGATTGAAGATTGTGAAGAAGTATGGAGATACAACGACAACAATCATCCTTCCTCTTGAGGTTAGTAATATTTGACTTGAACTGTTTCATTCGCGAACGTATCTTTCAAGTCGTGCATTTTGAAAATGAAACTGCGAAGCTGTGTGTGAAACTCTAGATAGACATAGTATTAAGGAATACAATACGATGTTTATTGCTTAACCATTAAACTTTGTATATAAGACATCTACAATATCGTGTGAATGCTATTGTCATTATGTATGGGTGTGAGTGAAGATTTCATCCTAGGAAACAATGTATTTACATTCGTTTAAAAGAAGTAAGTTCACAAACTCGTTTGTGGATCGAAAGGGTAATCGCTAGGCTTATTGGTATTGTCATTCAATGCAAATCTATTTTGATTACCAATATGTGTGATGTGTATAACCGCTCATAAACTTGTTTATGTTCTTGGTAAAACTATTCACAAGGCCTGACTTATGTTATTGGTATAACTTTTATTAGTAAAATCGATATTAAGTAATCACTCAAGATGGTATGATCAATGCCTTGTAAATAAAAACTTTTATCTAGTCATTGGGGAATCGATCCTAGTGAGAGGTGCAACAAATTTGCAAGAGGGGAACCGATCCTAGTGAGAGGTGCAACAAATTTCCAGAAATTAAATACATATCTTTAAAAAATAATAATTAGTAATATGTATTTACTGATTATAGATTTTTCTATTGGGATTTCGGTCAATATTTGGACAGTGCATTTCCAGGATTTATGAAAACCGATTTTGCCTTTATTGCATATCTTTGAGAATATTCGGTTTTGGAAATTCCTTGGTGCCCAAACTTCCTTTGTCTATAAATATTGAAGTTTGCATTTCTATCAAACTAATCCTCAAAGCCATCAAAACTACCTCAGTTGTGTTGTTACTAGTGGAGCCGCCTAACGGAGAGGAGAGTACCCTAATTAGGAGAAATCTCTTAAGACTGCTCGGTTTAAAGACTTTTTTGGGATTGAGAAGCTCTATTAGTATCGTTGGTGGAAACTAGATAATTGCGGTTTATTATTAGTTTTCGATTGATTTGACTGACTAACAGTGGTTGAACTTTGATTGCACCTAGCTTGTTTATGCTTGAGAATCTTCTCTTCTGATATAAGATTCACTCAAACTAGATCGAAGTTTCGACGGGGATCTTTAGACTGTTTGTAGATCTAAAGACGTCTTGTGATAATCAAACGTTAATAGACTCCGTTCTGTGTGTCAATGATCACAAGAGATTCAAGTTGATTATGTGCAGGTGTTTATTGAAGATCAAAGAAGATTTTAAGACAAGAAGACTTTTGGGTTCATAATCTTTGGTGTGCAAAATACTTGATTCAGCTGGAAAGAGATCCGACTATAATCAGTTTATCTTTGTGATAATTGTGATTGATTAGTTGAGTAGATCTGCATCAATACACTTCTTTGTGATTAACAGTATTGATTGCATAAGTCTTACGATTTCTTTGGTGATTGGTAAGAGATAGATCTAAGGACCCGACAAATGAGTTTATTGGTTAAACGTAAGAGCCTTTGTCAAACTCATATTACTTTGTTTGAAAAGAGTTGTTACTGAATAGATTTGTTGTTCCTTTACTGTTTGGAATACGAACCAAAATAATATTTCCAAGTGCGTGACTTTTTGCAAGTTGGAGGCGCAGGGATACTGAGGAAACTAGGTGAACTATAGGTTTAGTTGCTTGGTCTCAACTATACGAAGTTGGTTTAGATTTTGTATAGTGGCTTAATTCTGAGAGTATTCAATCTGGACTAGGTCCCGGGATTTTTCTGCATTTGTGGTTTCCTCGTTAACAAAATCTTGCTATATTTTTTACTTTTCTATTTCCGCAATAATAATTGTTTTATTATAATTAGAATTAAAATAAAAAAATGTTAATTTCTATTTTACTTGATAAGTAATCCTATAGAGTTTGGTTAAGTCTGAACCTATTATCAAGTAAACACACTTCGTTGTTGTATTGTCTCGATCTCATATCCATAGACGATCACATGAAGTATGATTTGATTAGTTGTATTGTCTCAACTCATTCCATACACAATCACTTTCAAAGAAAAGACTTATAGGTGGAAAGTTTTAGATTGAGGTATATTTGGGTACCCTCGTCTTTTCAATAGCTATTATGGATACCTGATCTCAACAAACACATCTACCGCCTATTATCACTTCCTAGACTAACCTCTTAGAAAGTGGATTACCCAAATTCACTACACCGACAATCCGCTAATATTCTTCGACCAAAGATTTTCATTAATTTCTCCTTTTAAATCTTTTGCTTACAATAATATTTTAAGATTTCCCGTTAACAATTTTCTCCTTTGCTACGTCTCCAGATGTTAACTCAAAATTATTTATTTTCTCAATATAGTTTTTAAGACGTTAATTTCCCATTTTAATTTTCTTAATACGTGTACAGTCCCTTACTACATCTCAAGATACAACACCCGAATGCACATTAACACACTTACAAAGAAAGAAAGAAGGCCTTTATCAAAGTAAAGGTCATGGACTCACTAATTGTTTTAAGTACAAACATAAAGTAAGAACAAACTTCAACGGAAAGAAAATCGATTAACAAACAAGCTCAAACTTTTCATGATGTCGAATTCATATGAGGTATATAAATTAAACTCATCCCCGAAGAAGTTAATTTCTAAAGAAAAATTTAGACTTCTAAAGAAAATAATTATATTTAAACGATCTATGAAACAGGGTACGGAGAATTCTGTACATGAATTACGTGGTAGAAAAATTATTGTTCACCCCAACACAGTCTAATTGTGTTGAAGGTGCATCTTGTCTCATATTCGTGAAATCAAAGAGACAAGAGATTTTGAACAATTAGGCTTTAGGAAAAGAAAAATATATCGTTCATTTTTTTTTCTGTTTAGCTTATCGTATCCTCAAATGTTATTGAAAAGGCTTACCTTGTTTGATCATTAAAAGAGAGTTAAAACCCAAAATTCTACCCTCCCTAGGTTTGAGAGTTTCTCGTACGTGAATCCTATTTACTCTAAATGTAGGTTTTGTAATCGTACATTCCCTTTTCCTTTCCTGGAAACTCTTTTTATCAAAAGATTGCTTGTGGATCTAGTTTTTGTGTAATTCTCTCACAATCCCATAGTTGAATGGAGACTCCAAGCATGTTTTCTTCTTATAGAAAAGATGTTAATATGATTGTTAACCCATCAATCATGAAGGAAAAGGGTAAATCTCCTTCATCTACAACTTTGAAGAGAAAAAGGAAGAATATGAAGAAACCAAGGGATAAGCCCTCAAATCTTTAGAAGTTTTCTAGTGTTCCTGAAGAGTTGAAATAAATAAGGATGGAGATGCAGCAAATAAAGGCTATAGTTATAATAACTCTTGAAACTCAAAAATACCTGGTTCGGCATCGGTCAAGAAGGTTTGTTGGAATTGACTCCTTTCTTCATGAACCTTATGCTCCAATGTATGTTGACGACAAGGAGTTCGGGGACGATAAATAATTTTTCAAGAATCTTAGTGTATTGGAAACTTCTTATGAGAATTTATTCTTTTGTTTAAGAAGGATAACTAGGGTTTGGAATATAATATATTGTGATTACACATACATATTGCCAACGATTTTCATCTTGCAAAGTTTTTAGATTTATTTATTTAAATTATAAGTTATTTGGAAGATGATTTTGCAATATTAATCTTTATTGGTTTTATCTATTGCAAAAATATGATATGAGATGTGTTTGTTTACGTCCGTGAACTATTATTATTCATATATGATCAAAAGTTAAGTATTGTGTCATTATGCAAATATTGATGGAAGATAGAATGAACTTTTGAAATATTTTGTAGTATTGATCTTTCCCTGATCCACTTTTATGTGAAAATACTGTATGGCTCCGTAAGTTTTTCCATGTTGAGCGTTTCTGATTAAATTAATCAGTAAGGTCTCTTGTGGATTAATTTATTCGAGTTTACTGGATACAAATTTATGTTTCATGTAATTTGTTAATGTCCAAATAAATCCTTCATTTCTTGTAAAAGTAAGGTCGCTCTTGTTGTTCTCTCTGGAATGACATTTTATGGGGGTGGGGGTGGGGGTGGGGTACTTAGTTGAACTTGTGCTTAATTGCCAGATCTTTGTGGGGAGTACGGCTGTGGAATATTGTAGGAGTTATCTTGTATCTTTATAAACTCCTTGATGAATAAACTAAGTTTCAACTATGTGAAATCATCGAAACAAGTTGATATTTTCTCATTTAGTCGCGAATCATCTCTTTGATAATTTCATTGTGATCCCTTAAGTTTTCATACATTTGTGATTCCATACATGTGGTTTACGGATCATTATGTAAGGGAAGTGGTTTTCATTGCGTGATAAATTATTGACCAAAGAGGAGTGGTACATATCACCATAGTATTATTGTCAAATTTGTGATGCCATTGGACTTTGATGTTGTGTGATAATACTATGACACTGTATAACAATAATTGAGAACAACTGTTTTCTTGATGTTATGGCTATGGATCTTCAACAACAATGATGCTGAGTTGAACGTGTTCAAAATCACTGAAGTACTTGGAGTGACGAAGAATTCAAGGAATTTTCAAGAACCAAGGAAATCAAGCATGTTGGATGAGAAGATACAAAGTTTATTTATTTTGTAATCCATATGTATTGATAGTTTTGTCATTAAAATTGACAAAGGGAGAGATTGTTAGAGCACTGCTCAGTCGAACTCTCAAGCGTTGCTATCTCAAGCTTGTTTGTCAAATTTAGTTGATCAAAACTATAGTCTTGGTTTCTAGTCTACTTATAGTTATGTCTCAGACTAGTATATAATGTGTAGTTGAGGTTTAAACTTCACCGCGTTCATCGATTGAAGACGAAAATCTGCTGAGGAGAGCTTTGAGGAACTTCATCAACAAGAGGTATGTGGAGACTAAAACTTATCTATCACTCATAAGTCTATTCTATTCTACCTATTATTGAGACAAAGTCGTATAGCTATATAGACTTTCGTATTATAGATATTCGATATTTCGAGCCGAGTTTATCTCGCTTATCTATTTCTCAAAATATGTGTTGGAAATTTTTTGTTTTAGCTGCATTCATCATTATTCTTGACAAGTTTAGTTGGAAAAAGATTATTTGTTGACTAAACATTAGGTCAAAAGATGATCATATGAAAATTGCCTTGAAACATCTTACATGATTTGTGTGAGACAATCATTTCATGTCGACTTGGAAAGTTTCGTATTGATCATTCGATCACTTGAAAATTTCTTATAAGATAATGGTATGTGTGAGACAACCATTGTCGTCTTCTAAGAATGTTTCAATGATTGAAATGGGAGTTTAGAACATAAACCCTTGTCTATATACATCATCGTATGCGTACCTAGTGTACAAACTGTGTTGGAATGATTCAGGTCCAGAAACCAAGTTTGCCTACCAGTATGCGAACGGTTTTTAACTGAAAAGTTCGGGAACCAAGTTCGCATACCAGTATGCAAACATTTCTACTTGAGTTAGGTCCGGGACGGTAGTTTTCGTACCCGTTTGCAAACTGCTGGACAATACCAAAGTAGGGAACTATAGTTGCGTACTCGTTTGCAAACCGCTGGACAGACCAAAGTCCGGACCTATAGTTTGTGTACCCATTTGCAAACTTAGTGGTGGAAGTTCTAAAAACCGGTTAAGTATGTTTTCATACTCATAAACAAATATATAAGGAATACAATCTTTGAATAACGTGGCTTAATGTTCGTAAATTGACTCGTGTTTAAGTACTTTGTACGATTACGAATCAATCTGATTTTGTTTCAATTGGTACATATATATTTCTATGAGATAGTGAACAATTGAACAACTCTATAAGAAACATAATTAGATTCATTTGATTATCTTTCATGATTGATTGATCATGATATTTGATCTAGAAGTTTTAGATGAATGTGGTTAAGACAAAATTTTTCATGTGGCTAACTTCAGTTAACTATTATTGATCCAAGTCAATATACATGTTTAGGTATGGTTACCCATATCTAAATGAAAGTATATTTCATTTGTGTGTGAAAAGCTAAGACCATCTAACAGTGAAGAGATATTTCTTTACTTTTAAGCAAACTTAGATTGAATCTTAAATCAGGTTTTCATCTAACAGTGAATATTGAATTCTTTGTTTCTAAGAAAACATTGATTGCAAACCCTGATTTGAAAGACTATATAAGGGAGAACTCTAGAAACTAGAATAATAGAAAAAAATCTAAAACCTAACCTAAAGGAAAGTCCACGATGGGGCCCCGAAAACTGACCTAAAACCAAACCTAAAACCAAGTTCGCGTCAGCGTCCCCGATAGCGGCGCCAAAAAATGATGTAGTTTTTACAGTGGTGAGAAAAGGGTTTGATTCTCGGACTTGTGAATTAGATTTTAGACTCAATTTATAAAATTAATCTAGCAAATAAAATAAAAGAGAATGACAATATTGAGAGATTACTAGGAATTAGGATTCCGCCAAATTCATATTCTATGGTTCAATACTAATTCTTAGACAAGTATAGCTCCAAAAATAACAATTGTTTACTCTTAATCTTTGCCAAGGTATATTGTATAAAACAATAATCGTAAATGGTAAGCATAGGTTATCAAAACACTTAAGAAAGCATAACCAATCAAACTAAATCACAACTAATTAATTTAAAATCATAATTATAATAAAACTAATGCAAATTTCATAAAAATGAATTAAATAAAATTACCACGGTGACGAATATTGGCTTCCTCCGTCATTCAGTGATGGGGTTTAACTCATCATGGTAGAAACATGCTCAAAAGAATTTTTCATTCCTCAAAAAGGTGTTTACAAAGGTGAAAATGTAGAAAAATAATAAAACGGTTGCAGAAAGGTATGTTTCAGTCACTATAACAGTTGCTAAAGATTTTTTGCGAGCACAGTCGAAGAACGATAAATATATTCTGATGTTGATGAACGATAATCCTCTACGACTGTTCTTCTATATTGACTGTGTTTCTTCTTCCTCCTTTTACTGCAACTACTGATATTCTTCTCTGCAGCTTCGTTATTAGCTCTGCAACTACCCCAAACTCTCGATAGCCTCCTTTGTGAGGGAAACCACCTATATTTATACTTTTCAGAGCAATTAATCCCAATGATTTCTTCCCAATATTTCTCCGCCTTTCCATCCATGTTACGGGATATTATTCCATTTCTATTCCCTTCTTTACTTTCTTACGCGTCTCCATGTTTTACTGCAACTTTGTTATTTTGATAGAAGAAAATGTAACAGGGAAGATATTGTCCATGTATTATACTCGTTACTTCCAAGATTAGGACCCAAACGGATTTCGAGTTATGTTCTCCTCTGTTTTATCGAAAATAGATCAAACTTCTCATTTGTTTTTATCTCACACGGCTTCCTGGGTTATATAAACCCCAAAATTGATAGATTCGAATTTAGGAAAAATACTCTCCTCCTAGTCCACGTATTGTCCAAAGATAAACCAAAAACCCAATAATATTTATCTTCTCTGTTATCCGAGAATAAGATGAAATCCTCCATTTTTAACGCAACAAACTCCCCTTACCAACCCTGTTTACCGTTAACAGGTCCAAGCAGCCAAATCCGAGACAAAAATACAATCCAGGTTATTATTTAGATGAGAGAAAAATTTCCCGCCAAAACCGTGTGTTTAAACCATGAAGATGGTGTCCCCCTAACATGGATGGGGTGTGAATATCCGGTTGGTTGCCCCTTATCCAAAATGGGTCCCTTTAGCGCTTGTCCTTCGGGTGCTTTTATCAACTTTTTTGAGGTGCCTCCAACATATTTACGAAATGCCTTTAAGGCGTTCTTTGGGTTCTTTTAGTAATTCCTCCCGGGAGTGCAAATACAACTTTTCGAGCCAATTTTTCGCAAAAGCTTATTTCTCGAAAAACACCTACAAAGACACAATAAGCCATAATAAATACAAAATCGAGCAGTAATAATATATATAATTGAGATCAAAATAGATAAATAAATGTGTCTATCATCTAGTCTGAGTGAATCTTATATCAGAAGAGAATATTCTCAAGCATAAAAAACTAGGTGCAATCAAAGTTTCAACAACCGGTAGTCAATCAAATCAAATCAAAAACTAATAACACTGCAACTATCTAGTTTCCCACCAATGGTAATCATAGAGCTTTTTGATCTCAAGGGAGTCTTTAAACGAGTCGTCGTAAGAGATTTCACCTGATTAGGATACTTTCCTTTCTGAATAGACGGCTCCACCAGAAACAAAAAGAAATGAAGTTTGCTTGGATCTTAGGATAGTTTGCAAGAAATGCAAACTTAGGTATTTATATACCAAGGATGTTTGGACACCAACGAATTTCCAAAACCGAAAATATTCTTAAGATATGCAATGAATCCCCAAATTCGTTTTTCATAATTCCAATAAATTTTTGTCCAATATTTTCCGAAAATCTCTCAATAGAAAATCTCCAATTAGTAATGCATTCTTTATAGATATGTATTAATAGCTGGTTATTAAAGCATATAAAACCAAAAACCTTAATTAAAAGATTCTTAATTTATTTGGTACAAGATCTCCTTGAGTACCATGAAATATCTTTGAAAAATAAATGATAAGAGTGACCGCTCATTTTCAAAGTATGTTGACATCTTTTCAGAGAAAATTCTTATTTCATATTTACATAGATTTGCTTCCTGGAATCGATCCACACTTCCAAACAAGTTTAGAATTGGTTTTCCAGTATTCCAAGACTACTATGTGATAAGTCATACAAATCACAATGGTTAGTTGTGATCGGTCCTACCAAGTCACATACATGGGTTCATATCGGTTATACCAATCACTAGGATTAGTTCTACCTTAATATGGCACCTACTTGTGATCGGTCACACCAACTAGGATCGATTACACCAATTACAAGGGTCGGTTCCATCTACACATGCTACATACTCGTGATCGATCATACCAGTCATTAGGATCGGTTACACCAATTACAAGGATCGGTCACACAACACTTATGATCGGTCACACCAATTACAAGGATCAATCATACCATCTCATGGTGATTACTTAGGATCGATTACACCAATTTCCAGGACCGGTCATACCAAATCATAATTCTAGGCATTGTGATTGGTTATACCAAGATACATAACATGAGTTAAAATTGGTTCTACCAATCACACATATTGATCATCCTAAGATCTGCAATGAATAGTCGGACCCATAAACCTATTGATTTTCATTTTTCATTCATGAATCAAGTTCGTGAATATACTTCCTTTAATTAAATGTAAAACATTGTTTCTTAGGATGAAATCTTCATCATAACCCATTTACATAATCATAACACTATATACATGATTATGTCGATGTCATATCTACAAAGTTCAAAAGATAAGCGTTATACTTCGGAATCTTATTCCTTAATACTATGATCATACTATTATGATCATGTCATGTTACTAGAGTAATATATACAATATGTAAAATATATATATTATGTTTTCAATATAGGACGAATTGAAAGATATGTTAGGAGTGAAACGTTTCAAGTCAATGTTACTAACCTAAAGTAGAAGGACGATGTCATCGTAGTAGATCGTTACTTCTTCACATTCTTCAGGCCTTCGAAGTAATACTTGTATGTCTCGACATTCCTAGAATTTCTAGTTAAACTTAAAATAAGTTTACACTAGTATTTAATCAAGCGACTTTAGATGAGTTTTAATACTAAGATATGACAACCAAACTTGACATGCCAACGCTTGTGAGTTCAACCGAGCTATGCTCTAACTGGAATGTACCTACTATGATTGATCAATCAAGTCGTATCCAAAAAACTAGGTCGGACGTATCTACTATGATTGATCAACACACAACTTGTGTTATTAAAATTATAAAGATAAAAAATATAATGCATGAAAAAGCGGGGGTCTAACAACACCACCCAATATTTCGCTTAGCAATCTGTATGGACTAACTCCGAAATACTTTGCTAGAGAATCAACTAGACAGTCAGACTCAATCTATATAAAAGTATCTCAAGGAGTTAATATCTCTCTCTTGATTTGATTTTTACTCAAGCTAAAAACAATATCGAGTCTTTATCAAATACAAGGAATAACTTGGACGGTACCAAAGACCAATGTCCAATGATCAACCAATATCAATCAACAACCAAAGGTTGGATTTCCAATTGATGATCACGAACGCACAACCTGTATTATTTCAATTATATAAAATATAATGAGGAAAAGAAATAACATAGATACCAGAAATGTTGTTAACGAGGAAACCGCAAATGCAGAAAACCCCCGGGACCTAGTCCAGATGGAATACACACTTTATTAAGCCGCTACAGACACTAGCCTACTCCAAGATAACTTCGTACTGGACTATAGTTGAACCCCAATCAGTCTCCTACCAATCTAAAGTACAGTTGTACTCCTACGCCTTTGATCCCAGTAGGATACCACGCACTTGATTCCCTTAGCTGATCTCACTCACTAGGGCTGCACATGGGTCGTTTTGGGTCGGTTTTGGCCTCACCCACCACCCAACCCACTGATGGAGGGTAACATAAGTTGTCACCCGTAACCAACCCACCATTACAATGGGTCGGTTTTCACCCGACCCATAATATGTCGGGTTGGATCGGGTGGGTGGAGGGTTACCCGCCATAACTTACAAGTTACCTATTTAAACATCATACTGAAGTTACTTAAAAGTGTTTACAAAATACTGTAACTGCATGCAAAGTGATAAAGTTCTAACAATAACAATAAATGAGTTCAACTATTCAAAGCTCAAAAGATAAAAGAGTGCATTACTATTGCCTACTATACTAAAGCCAAATAAGCTAGTTTTTCACATGCCAGCAGCCAGCCTCCTCTTTCACTGACAAAGTAGCTTTAATAGTTTAATGCTTTCAAGTTTCAACAGCCAATCCAAACTGCAATTTTGTACCCTGAAATGGTAGGATAATCAGTTTGTTAGACATTAAATAGCAAGCTCAGGCTAACTAAATGATAACTGTTTATGCCATAGACAAAGCATTGAATCCCAAATAATTTTGCTGCATTCATGTTGGTTTCATCGGAAAAGTATAAAAAAGAATTAACACCATCACCACATAATTGATATGATTCTTACCCTTTGCAGTTTTTTCTCTGTTAGCTTATTCTATGATGATGGAAGAAGCAGCAAGGTCACCAAATATCTCTGCAAGCGAAATGAGTAATTAGAATGGATGTAGTAGAAGTACAAAAAACCTAACGAGTACTCTATTATAACTTTAAACTTCAAAAGAGCCTTAAACCCTAACTATTTTCTTACTTCGATGTTTGATCTGTAACCCTAGTTGTGGAGAATCTGATTAGAAGTGATAAACTTAAGAATGCCCAGTTCACACAGCTCCATTGAACAATAATCTATTTGATCAAAATTTTAATCTAATCAACGTCTTTAGTTCTACTGTCCAGATGATAGAATAATGGATTTATATTCCAAACCTTCTTGCATCTTCGCAACACTATGATACAAATAGTAATTTATTTTACAGAATCTCATCTCCACAGTCAAATTACACTCTAGAGTCTAGACAAAGGGGCTGCCTGAGACAAGCTTTCGTTGGTTGAGTTTTTTAGAGAAATTGTAAAGTAAAGTATTCTGCACAGAATATTTTGCAAAATGTATGAAACAAAACACAAGACTGCGCAGTTGCGACAATAAGGTTGAGAAGATGGTGTAGATGAGCCAGATGTACTCTCTATCCCTGCTGATGGTCCATGCACTTGTCCAGAACGCGGTGGATGTGGAGGGGGAGGTCCCATTTGTGATGCCACTCCATTTACAACTGGAAGATTAAAATCAGAATCAGCTTCTGAGATTTCAACCATGGTAACCTGCACAAAAGAAACAAGTTACAAGTTACAAGTTAGTGAGTTACAACAGTAGCTACAGTACAACAATCAACAAAATACAAAATGGTACTACTGGTGGTGAAGACTGAAAAACATAAATGGTCATCAAATTGAAATACTAAGTAAAGTACAGCAACATAAACTCATCCAAATCAGCAACAATCAACAAAAGAATATATTAAACCCTAATTGAAAGAGAAGAAAACTAGAATCACCAGTACCCTAATTGAAATCAAAACAAGCAATTCATCAAACCCTAATTGAAAAATAAAAAATCAAGCCGTTAATCGGACCCTAATTGAATTTGAAGATGAAAATATACTAGAAGTATAAAATAATTCATCAAACCCTAATTGATGATTCATATCAAAGAAGAACATAAACTACACAAAATGGTTCCAAAAAAAAAAAACCTAACTGTAACAGACTAACAATATCTTACTTACTGAACTTTGAATTAATGTTACTATGTTGAATCTTGCATTGAAGGACTGAAATCTAAAGTAAA
>NC_039360.1:165992338-166015019 GCF_003573695.1 Papaver somniferum | reverse complement strand
ACTGAGAAAGAAGAAGAGTGAAGAGTCTGAAGACTGAGAGAAAGAAAGAAAGAAGAGTGAAGACTGAAAATGGCAGCGGAAGGCTTTGCGATTAGGTTTAGATAAGAGTTCGTTTTGTATAAACGGGTAGGATTAAATGATGAGGGTAATCTAACGGTTGTTATAGTTTAAGGCGGGTGGGCGGGTTGGGTCGGGTGACGGAAGATGCTACCCGCACCCAACCCAACATGTGGCGGGTTCAGATTTTGTGATCCATAGTCGACCCACTCCTAAATGGGTTGGTTCGGGTGTGGGTATTTTTGGGCGGGTGCGGGTTGGGTCGGTGGGTTGGGTCGGTTTTGTGCAGCCCTATCACCCACAACCAAGAGTTGCTGCAACCCAAAATCACACACTTGATAATAAACAAATCTGTCTCACACCGAAAAGTCTATCAAAGGATAAATCTGTCTCCCACAGATAAACCCTAGATTTTGTTCCGTCTTAAGATATGAAATTAAGGTGAACAGGAACCAATTGATAATCCGGTCTTATATTCCCGAAGAACAGCCTAGATTAATCAATCACCTCACTACAATCCTTCCTGACTACACAGGCGGTTTGTCGAGGAATCACAAACAATGAGACGAAGATGTTTGTGACTTCTTTATCTTGCCTATGAAAGAATTGTCACGATCTCAAGCCAATCAATCGATTGTACTCGTACGATAGAAGATGCAAGATCAGATCACACAACTACGATAAAAGTAGTATCGGTCTGGCTTCACAATCCCAATGAAGTCTTTAAGTCGTTAACCTGGTTTTAGTGAAGAAAACCAAAGGTTAAAGGAGAATCGACTCTAGCGAGCGCACTAGTATCACACAGACGTGTGGGGATTAGTTTTGCACAATGCTAGATGTCTCCTTTATATAGCCTTCAAATCAGGGTTTTGCCTTAGTTACAAAGCAATCCATATTCACCGTTAGATGAAACCCTTATTTAGATTCAAGCTAATATTTCTCAACTGTTAGATCGAAAACTCAGCTTGTCACACACACTTGGGTAGACGTTTACTGGGTTCGTGAAAACCATGCCCAAACGTGTACGCGTATGTTGGTTCAACATAGTAACCCAAAAGGTTAACCATATGAGCATTTCATATTAACCTTGTTCTTCTTCACCATAACTAGTTCAATTAACCCAAATGAACTAGTTAAAGAGTTGTTCAATTGCTATGAGATCTTATGTAATTAAACAAGACACAATTGAAACAAAGATGATTCGATTTGATTGAATCGGCTCATGAACTTTATAGCCACGGTTTGCATAAAGCATTCCTTAGTAATTTAAGTTTCATGTTCAGAGCACATATTTAGATCATAACATCTTAAGCTCACAAACAAGTTCGCGGACTTAAGTAAACCGGTTGAGTTTTCCAAACTCAGCAGAAATTCTCGGAAAGAGAACTTCCGCCAGTTCGCGGACTGGGTTCGCGGACTAAGCACACAAACGAGTTTTGGAAAATCCAGCAGAAATTCTCGGTCGAGAACTTCCGACAGTTCGCGGACTGAGTCTGCGGACTGGGTTCGTGGACTTGGAAAGACAATTCCACAATCCTTCTGATTTCTCTTGATCAACAAAGTTCAAAAACTTCGGTTCAAGGAATACATGGTTATGTAATCTAAACTCTCATTCCAATCATTGAGGCATTCTCAGAGGACGCTATGTAGCCGTTATTCACAGACCGTTTCACGTCAGATCAATTCTCAAAGTAATTAAAACTTTTCATAACTTTTGTCACTAGGTGAAGATAAACTTGATCAAAGAGAAAAGCTTTACCAACACATGATTTCGAGATATAGATAGGCGAGATATACTCGGCTCGAAATATCAAATGTGTATGATCTAGTCTATATAGCATACGACTTTTGTCTCATAAGAAGTAGGAGATAGAAGAGATAGACTTTTGAGTGATAGATAAGTTCAAGTCTCCACATACATTTTTGTTGATGAAGTTCCACGGTTCCTTGTATAGATTTTCGTCGTTGTATGATGAATCGCCATGAAGTCCTTGAGCTGAACTACACTTTTCTATCCTAGTCCAAGACTTATCTATGTAGGCTAGAAATCAAGACTCATAGTTTTGATCACTAACATTGACAAACATGCTTGAGATAGCAACGCATGCGAGGTCGACCGAGCTATGCTCTAATAATCGCCCCCTTTGTCAATTTTAGTGACAAAACTATTAATACATATGAAATACATAAAAGATAAACTTTAGTGGCTCCTATTCCATAGTCTAATCTTCAACGTTCCCTGAAATCTTCGTCCTTCCAAGTACTCCAATGATCCCAAAGGTTGTAAGTTTAGCATAACCATTGTTGAAGATCCGTAGCTATAACAATGAGAGAAATCGAGATTCTCGATCATTATTATACAGTGACATAGTATTATTACGTAACATCAAAGTCCAATTGCATCACGACTTTATCAATAATACTACGGTGATATGAATCACTCCCCCTTAGTCAATACTCCATCTCGATTATGGAAACCACTCCCCCTTACACAATGATCCGAAAACCATATGTATTTGTAGTGTGAACTACATTATTTCTCCCCCTTTTTGTCAATAAAATTGGCAAAGGTACAAGAACGGGATCATAATGAAATTTCCACAAGAGACATTTCATAGACTAAAAGAAAAATACATACCAACTTAATTTAGATGCAATCATAAAGCCGAAGCTAAATGCATTCATCAAGGAGTTTTGATACAAGATAACCCCTATAAAATTCCACAGCCGCACACCGCACAAGATATTACCATTAAGCACAAGTTCAAAAGAGCTCTCCCCAATTTGATGTCATTCCCGAAAGAACAACAAGAGCGACCTTAATTTCGAAAGAAAAGAAGGATTTTTTAAATGGACACCAAAAACCATAGAAATGATTTTCTATATCCAAAACTCAATCAAATTAATCACAAGTAAACCCATGATTAATTTAATTGCAATACGCAACTAAATCCAACTACAAAAGTGATCAATTTAATTGAAAGTGCTCAACATAAGTAAACTTACGGAGCTACGGCTAAGGTAATCATACGGAGATGACTAACTTAATCGTCCACATACTCAACATAAGGAAAACCTTACGTAACATACGACTACATCAACCAATAGAACATGATTTGTATAGCCGTTCATATACTCAACACAAGGATTTGTGAAATATATGAAAACTCAAGTAGACTAATTACAAGAGAACTTATAATTAATCTAATTGGAATACAAACAACCAAACTTATCACAAAAGTAATCAATTTAATTGTCAAAAGTTTTTGCTCGACAAAAGAAGATTTTCGGAGCAAAATAACTAAATAACCAACCAAGATGATTAATTTAGTTCAAAATGCTCAACATATAGCATCTTATGGAACAACCAACATAGCCAATAAGAAAAATCGGCTTAGTTGTATCGTTCTCGACATAAGACACACAATGGAGCCTTCACGGTAATACATAATGAAATGGATCAATGAAGATCAATACCGTGGATATCATACAAGGATCTATTCTATTTTCCATCATAACGACATAATACAAGGAGCTAATATTTCTCAACCGTTAGATTGAAAACTAAGCTTGTCACACACACTTGGGTATACGTTTACTAGGTTCGTGAAAACTATGCCAAAACGTGTACGCGTATGTTGGTTCAACAAAGTAACCCAAAATGTTAACCATATGAGCATTTCATATTAACCTTGTTCTTCTTCACCGTAACTAGTTCAATTGACTCAAATGAACTAGTTAAAGAGTTGTTCAATTGCTATGAGATCTTATGTAACTACACAAGACACAATTGAAACAAAGATGATTCGATTCGATTGAATCGGATCATGAACTTTATAGCCACGGTTTGCATAAAGCATTCCTTCGTAATTTAAGTTTCATGTTCAGAGCACATCTTTAGATCATAACCTCTTAAGCTCACAAACAAGTTCGCGGACTTAAGTAAACCGGTTGAGTTTTCCAAACTCAGCAGAAATTCTCCGAAAGAGAAATTCCGCCAGTTGGCGGACTGGGTTCGTGGACTGAGTTCGCGGACTAAGCACACAAACGAGTTTTGGAAAATCCAGCAGAAATTCTCGGTCAAGAACTTCCGACAGTTCGTGGACTTGGCAAGCCAATTCCACAATCCTTCCGATTTCTCTTGATCAACAAAGTTCGAAAACTTCGGTTCAAGGAATACATGGTTATGTAATCTAAACTCTCATTCCAAACATTGAGACATTCTCAGAGGACGCTATGTAGCCGTTATTCACAGACCGTTTCACGTCAGAGAAATTCTCAAAGTAATTGAAACTTTTCATGACTTTCATCACTAGGTGAAGATAAATTTGATCAAAGCGAAAAGCTTTACCAACACATGATTTCGAGATATATATAAGCGAGATGTACTCGGCTCGAAATATCAAATGTGTATGATCTAGTCTATATAGCATATGACTTTTGTCTCATAAGAAGTAGGAGATAGAAGAGATAGACTTTTGAGTGATAGATAAGTTCAAGTCTCCACATACCTTTTTGTTGATGAAGTTCCACGGTTCTCTGTATAGATCTTCGTCGTTGTATGATGAATCGACATGAAGTCCTTGAGCTCAACTACACTTTTCTATCCTAGTCCGAGACTTAGCTATGTATGCCAGAAATCAAGACTCATAGTTTTGATCACTAACATTGACAAACATGCTTGAGATAGCAACGTATGCGAGGTCGACCGAGCTATGATCTAACAATGTAGAAAAAGAAACAACAAAGACACCAAAAGTTTTATCAATAAGGAAACTGCAAATGGGGAAAAACCACGGTACCTAGTCCAGATTGAACACCAAACTATACTAAGACGCTACAGACACTAGCCTACTACAAATTAACTTCGGTCTTGAATATAGTTGCCCGAAATCTGTCTTACACTGATTCAAGTAAATCCGCGCTCCTTACGCCTCTTAAATCCCATTAGGATTCTGGGAAATTGATTCCCTTAGATGACGTTACACCAACTAAGATTTGCTTGTACTTTAAACCAAATCTTCCTCCCACATATTAAGCCTATATAATTGATTTCCTGATTACGATCGAAACGTATGATCAAAATCAAACATATGATGAATGTGATGGAAATCGATAACAACTCGACAAAGTCTAGCTATCCTCAAAATCCGGACTTATGCAACCCGAAGTGCATCCTAGATTATTATTCACCTCACAAGTAGTATAAAACATGTTGAATCACGAAGTTGCGACGAAGAGAACTTTGTGATTTCTATCTTGATCAATGAAGCAAGCTCAACAATCGATCAAGATCAGGATACTCAATCTATGAAGATAAAAGATAACTGAACCTGACTTCACGAATCCCAATGCAGTCTTTATAGTCGCTAAACCCTAAAAGGTTTTCTGAATAGGACAACTCTAGATACAACTAGGACATACCACAAAGTAGTGTCAGGATTCAAAGATCCCATTTGCAAGGAGTTTCCCTTTTATAAACATTCAAAGAATAGGTTGCTTTAGGTTTAAGTTAAGATAGTTTTGGAACCAAAAAATAATTTCTGTTAGAGGAAAGCTTTGAATCTTATTCACACAAATAATATGTACACTCAGGTTAGGTAAACTGTAACCGAACCGTGTAAAAATACTAGGTCCAACATGGTTAGCCGAAACTAGCCGGTTTGAAATTTAAAGCTTACTCATTTTCATGAACACAAGGACATTAATCTTGAGTCACATTCATGTGATCAAATAAGTCTTAGTTTTTTATAGAATTAATTAATCAAATGAAAATTATCTCATAGAAGTAATTTAGTCGCACTTGAATATAATCGACATTGTTGGTAAATACAAAAAGTACAAATACATAGTCGTTGGTGAATCGGTTGAGTCATGGTACATGTATCGGTTTGTAAACTAAGGAGATAAACCGAGTTCCAGAGTTGACATAACTTTTTCAGTTTGCGTACCGGTTTGAAAACCTTAAGATTTTTACCGGTTTTGGAGTGCACAAAACTTTTATTAGAATTTATGAATGATTAGAGATTTCTCAATGTCAAATAAGGGGGTAACAAGTGGTATATATTAGGATACTTTTTTTCCCATTAAAATCATTTTCTAACCCTAACTTTTTTTAATCAATATACACATGATATATGATGTGTCCTAGTTTTGGGTTGACATCCTCTATCTAGATGTCTAGTGCAAGACAGTCACATATAAGATGTCAAGTGTCAACCTATCACAGTCAGCTTCTACCTAATTAAATTAACATTTGTACATCAAAATAATCATTTTTAGTTGTAATAAATTTTAATAATATAATTTACATATAAGAAAAATAAGAGCTTAAAAAAAATATGGTTGGTGATAGATATTTATCTCCATAATTTTAAGGGAAAATAGGAAGAAGCATGTCTTGTTTGTGTTGTCACATAGGATACACATACAATGCCCATCAGGGAAGCTCTCAGGAGTTATTGGTGTTTGTTCAACCTTGAAATTTGTAAGAAAGAAAAACTTTAAATTGAGGCACAAAGTGCTAATACAACTCTTCATCAGAAGTTCATGCATAACAGGTGTTTCATAAATGTTCTGAAGGATCGTACCATCTACGGCCACCAACTGAGTTAACTCAACGTTTCAAAGGACTGATACAATTTTAAGTCCAGATAAGTGACCATGTGGAGGATTCCATCATTTCATTAACCATTTTTGAAAAAGAGAAGAACAATCAAAATAACCCAATATATGCAAAATCCAAGAAAACATGCCTAAATTGGATAGTGAAATACAAAGCCTATATTTGTAAATTGCCCTTGAAGATATTTAAAATGATATATGTATATATATAAATGAATAACAATTTATTAAGTTCCAGTCAGAATGATTTTATTCTTGAACAATTCCATGTGCTAGGTTGTATTCTCCCTTTATGAATCTAATTCACAATACTCTATAGAGAATGAGAGTGACTGGTCCATAACATTATACAAAATTCGCTTATTAGCTTGTTGCATTGCTCCTAGAACAAAAGTTGGAATACTAGTGCTATTCCATCCGAAAATGCCCAAACAAACAGTTTCAACGGTTGCCATTAAGAAATTAGCTCTATAATCTTGAATAATATAATCGGCTTGTTGAAAATGAAGTGTTATAGAAGGATAGTTACTAATATCAAATCTTCCCCGTAAACGGAAACATACGTCAAATTTTTTTATAGAACCAATATATTCAATTCCAAGCTCGTTAAAATGTGCCTTCACCAAATCTGCAACTCTATCAAAGTGATCTTTATACATCATAGATATTGGTGTACCAGAATCTATGATAGTACCTCCTTTTCCTTGACTGTTAAGCTTGAAAGTACCTCTAGGAAATCTTACTCTTTTGTTTGCTACACTTATATCTTCTAGATTTAAGTAATAAAGTTGTGTCCGAAATTGAGGCACAATAATAGGAGTTTTATAAACTTTTTGACCTGCGCCTCCAATTGTCGCATCTTCACCAAACCAAGTATGTATTCGACCCCTGAATTTTCAAATTAAACATCTCGAAGCAGTAAGAATATTTACCATGTCCAACATCACTTAATTGATTTATAAATGGCCATTGTCCAGACCCAAACCGAGTATTCCCATAATAAGATCAGGTTTGCCACGTAAATGATTATTTCCCATAAATTCAAAATTTTCTTGGATGAAAACAACAACCCATGTGTAGTTCAATACTTTCAAGGCCACCAGTACCGGATCTTAGAGTGAATTTTTCTTTAGCAACAATACCAGATGTAACTGATCCACTCGCATATCTTGATAAGTAAGTGCATTCTCCATCAGCATTGCATTTATCTCCCTTGCAAAGAGGATGCGTATTACAAGGAACATGACGATATGTAGTTGACGACCTCCAAGGATAAAGTGGCATATTTTGATTGAAATCTTTAGTTGCACCTTCGCATTGAAGCCATGTCTGATCACTACCTGAATCAACCATCAAATAGTAATTCATGAATGGTGGTCGTATACCAGGAAATGTACCTAAGCCAACCATTGCAACGTAAAACCTTGTTGGTTCATAAACTACAGGAACGCGTATACCATCAAGATTCATGGAGCGGGTTGAATTGCTCTGTAGTATTTGTGACTTAATGTAACGTGCTTGAGCTTTGGATTGTTCTACGAGTCTTTGCATCTTTTCGTCTCGTGTCAAGAAGTCACCTGAATATAAAGGCGATTCTCTAGAGTCTATATGAATCATCTTCATACTAAACTCTTTCTTTGAATTCACTGCGATGACTGAGTTTAATAGCAATAAAATAAGGGTGATTGTTGAATGGAAAATAAAAAAACCTCCCCCTTTTTTGAGCTAAAATGAATTTTGACGGAGACAACATCCGCAATTCTAAACTTCAATTTCTAGTAATATGTTGAGAAAACAAAATCTCATTACTTATTATTTTATATTTTCAAAGCAAAAGAGTATCTAATGTGTATTAAGGTTCACGCACGGAAGGAGTGCCGGCTATTAATTACAACACACAAAGAGGCAAGCTGGACTAACACTCAAAACACAGTGAGATCTTTGGATATCGATATTTATAAAGAAATCATACCAATTAGTTCGTTGGATATCGATATTATTTGTAATTAAGAAATTATATCAATCGTATCTTTGGATATCAATATTTATTAAATGCGTTTCAATTAGATATTTGGATACGAATAGGGATGGTCATGGGGTGGGTATGGGGCAGGAATCTTGTATCCCAGTCACTGCCTCGTTCAAAAAAAAAAAACCCACTCCCTCCCCATTACCCGTTTGATCTGGAACGGAGCGGGTATGAGAAATACCCGTACGGGGCGAAATTTTTACGGGTTACCCATAACAATTAATGATATCTTATACTTTATCTTTTTTTTTATAATATAATTTCTTAGTTTAAATATAATATAAATAATTAATGATATCTTATACTTTTACCTTTTCTTTTATAATATAATATGATATAATTTTTTAGTTTAAATATAATATAAATAATTAATGATATCTTATACTTTTACCTTTTCTTTTATAATATAATATAATATAATATAATATCTTAGTTTAAATATAATATAAATAATTAATAAAAATATAAAATCCTAAAATGGGAACGTACGAGGCGGGTATGGGGCGGGGACTTAGAATCCCATCCCCGCCCCATCCTCGCTTCACTAATTTCGGGTATTACCCATACCCAACCCCAACCCCGTTTGTACGGATAAAACACTACCCAATAGGAGCCTGTACCCACGAGGATGGATTTGGGTGGGGCAAATGACCATTCCTAGATACGAAGACTTATTGAGAAAAATATAATTGATTAGGAACTTTTTTTTCTAATTAGATTTCATCACTTCGTACAATATTACAGGGATAAAATATTTTCTTTACGTATAATAACTATATATAAAGCTTTTCAAACGGTAGTAGCCTAAATTATCTAGGTAATACCATTATGATATTTATGAGATTTTCCCCATTTTATAAAGGAACTAGTTTGAAACCTGTGCTATACATCGGGACTGTTGGATTTTTTTACACCGTTGGTTTATCTCCATTGAAGGGGGATTTCTCCCCGCACCCGTCCCAATAAGAGTTTTTATACTTTATATAGCTATACGCTTAATAATAAAACTATACAATTAAAATTACTAATAATCAAATGTATAATATTATTATAACCTAAAATCCTCACATGGTTTTAAGAGCTCTTTATACTATTATTATAATCTAAAGATCTCATAAATTCATAATACTATGCAACTTAAAAGTAAAGAAGCAAAGTCATAATAATATTCTACCTCAAAATCTCAATAAAGACTTTCAGTAGGGCCAAATTTTGTTTGTACTTCACCAGCTATACACTCCCCACCTTTCTTACGTACAATATTGTATATTTGTGTTAAGAATCAAGTGTCGGACTCAACTACTCCTTAAAGTAAAATAAAAATCCACACTGACTACATAGTTGTAACAGTAGTTGATATTAGGGGCTCTGAAAAAATAATATTGACATAAAATAGATTGCAAACTCTAAATAGTGCAAACCATATGAAGTGCTTTCAGTTAAAGATAATATAATCCTAAAAATGCACTGATATATCTTTCTTTGGAAAGCATACATTTTCATTAAGAATCAGGCGCCTAACTCAATTCCTCTTCCATGCTCCAACTCCTTGTAGTTAAATAAAAATCACAATCACTATATAGTTGATGACAAAAGGTATGTGGAGACTAACTTATCTATCGCTTAGAAGTTTATTCAATTTTATCTTCTAATGAGACTTAGTCGTATAGGTATATAGAATTTATGTTATACACATTTGAAATTTCTGTTCGAGTTTATCTCGTTTATATATCTATCGAAATATGAGTTTCAATATAGCACGACCTGAAATATATGTTAGTAATGAAACAAGTTCAAGACAATATTACTAGCCTCAAGTGGAAGGATGATTTCGTCTTTGTAGTTCGTTACTTCTTCTCATTCTTCAAGTTTTCAGAGTAATATTTATATGTATCAACATTCCTAGACTTTCTAGTATAACTTAAACGAAGTTGACTCTGGTATTTAATCAAGAGACTCTAGTGAGTTTTGATACTAAATATAACAACCAAACTTGACATATCAGCGCCTTGGTGAGTTCAAACGATCTATGCTCTAACAATCTCCCACTTTATAAATTTTAGTGACAAAACTCCATTTACATATCAGGGACGGTCCTAGCAAGGGGCTAACCTGGGCTGTAGCATGTCCCAAATTTTAGATTAATAGAAATTTTCTATAAGGATTTTTTTTAAAAATTAGTACTTAGCCCACCTTAAGTCCTTGTAATTGAAGCATAAATAATTTTTAGTCCAAGGTCTTTTTTAAAACTTTGAATTTTATTTGTCACATCCATTTACTTTTTCATTCTTCTTCTATAAACCATAAATTCCCTTCTCCAATCACTTTCAGTAATTAAAATTTACGAATTTAATCTTATAATCGTCCATTTATCTAGTATTTTGTATGCAAATCTCAATTAACCACTAATTATGTAACTCGTTCTAAAAAATTTGCCGCGACCTTCGGACGCACTAACAACTAGTCGTATCCTATCCCTACCCTAGCCTCTAAATATTTCTGGGTCCGTCTCTGTTACATATGGTGCTAAACTAATTAAAAAATAACTCGTACTTCATACGCTTGATTTCAAGTTTCAACAACACAATAACCTGCATACATTCAATCAATAAATGCGTTTGTTGACATTTGAACAACAAAATTTTTTACTCCCTCTAAAGGCAAGCTAGGTAAATATTCAATCCGAACATCTTTGTTATTCCCCTTTTGTAGTCTAAATACTACATGGTTGAGACAAGGTGACCCAATGTCACCTATTCTCTTTGTTATTGCAGAAGATGTTTTGAGTGGATGTCTAAATAAGTTAGTGCAAGATGGGAAGTAAAGTCCAATGGTGGATAAAAAAGGTGTTCATCCTACACATATATATTCTTTTCGCAGATGATGTCTTCCTCTTTCTTAATGGTCATAAGAAGAACATAATAGCAGTTAGAAAACTATTGCAGGATTACCAAGCTTCATTTGGATAAGTAGTTAATCAACTGAAGAGTAAGGTCTCTGTAGGAGGTGTGACATAAGCAAGGAAAATTCAAATTGTTGCTGAATTTCAAATGTCTCTTTCAAAATTTCCGGATAAGTATTTGGGAGTAAAAAATTAGGGGTCTAAAAACCATACCCAATATTCCACTTAGCAATCTGTATGAACTAATTCCAATATACTTTCAAGAGAATCAAATAGACAGTTAGACTCAATCTAAAGAAATATATATCAAAGAGTTAATATCTCTATCTCTTAATTCAATCTGCAATCAGCAAATAAAAATCTGCGAGCCCGATTGAATATAAAAGATGAAAACTTGAACGATACCAAAGACCAATGTTCAAGGATCAATCAATTTCAATCAACAGCCAAAGGTTGGATTTACCAATTAATCGATACAATGCACAACCTGTGATATTTCAATTATATAACAAAATATAATGCAGAAAAGAAATAACACAGGTACCAAAAGTTTTGTTAACAAGGAAACCGCAAATGCAGAAAAACCTTGGGACCTAGTCCATATTTGAACACACACTGTATTGATCCGCTACATACACTATCCTACTACAAACTAACTTCGTCCTGGACTGTAGTTGAACCCTAATCAATCTCACACTGATCCAAGGTACAGTTGCGCTACTTACGTCTCGGATCCTAGCAGGATACTACCCACTTGATTCTCTTAGTTGATCTTACCCAAAACTAAGAGTTGCTACGACCCAAAGATGAAGACTTTAATAAACAAAGTCTCCCAAAGAAATACCTACGAGTTTTGTTCCGTCTTTTGATAAATCAAGGTGAACATGAGCCAATCGATAACTCGGACTTATATTCCCGAAGAACAACCTAGAATTATCAAACACCTCACAATAATCCTAATTAATTAACAAAAGAAGATATTGTGGAATCACAAACGATGAGACGAAGATTTTTGTGACTTCTTTTTATCTTGCCTATCAGAGATATAAATCTCAATCCAACTATAAAATTATACTCGTACGATAGAAACGGCAAGATCAGATCACGCAACTACAGAGAAAATAGTTGGGTCTGGCTTCACAATCCCAATGAAGTCTTTAAGTTGTTAACCTACAGGGTCTCGAGAGAAACCTAAGGTTAATGGAGAATCGACTTTAGCAATACAACTAGTAACAAACATGAGGTGTGTGGGTTAGGTTTCCCAGTTGTTGTAGTTCTCCTCTATATAGATTTCAAATCAGGGTTTACAATCAATATTAGCTTAGTAACAAAGCATTCAATATTCACCGTTAGATGAAAACCTGATTAGATTCAAGCTAATATCTTTCAACCGTTAGATAGAACTTAGCTTGTCATACACAAATGAAATGTATTTTCATTTAGGTTTGGGCAACCATGCATAAACGTGTACACTTAGTTAGTTCAATGGTAGTTAACCAAATGGTTAGCCATATGAGCACTTTCGTATCAACCTTATTCATCTTCCCAACAACTAGCTCAAATGACTTCAAATGAACTAGTTAGAGATTTGTTCAATTTCTTATAACTTATATATGTATACAAGACAAAATTGAAACAAAAGCGGTATGATTCACTTGAATCGATTCATGAACATTATAACCATAGTTTGCAAATATCTTATTATTTAAATGTTTAAGTTCATGAACGGAAGATTTCAGAAAGCAACCAGCTTAAGTATGTGTACGTGCATGCGTACGGGTACGAATACTTAAGGTAACCAGATATGAGTTTGTTTTGGTTTCCAAACTCAGCAGAAATTCATGTGTCGGAAACCAAGTGTGTGCATTCATGCATACGGTATTGGTGAAGGAGACAGGTTGGGTACGCGTACTGGCGGAAGTTTTCGAACCGAAATTTTCTGCTGAACTTTGTAAGTTTGCAAACTGGAAAACCAGTCACCTTAGGTACGCGTACCCACGGAATTTTTCGAACTGAAAATTTCTGCTGAGTTTCCAAACTCAAATCCGAGAGCTAAGGTACACGCACCCATACACGTACCCAAGCTGGTTATTTCTCAAATCGGAAGTTTCTGGACTTAAAAAAATAAATCAATAAGGAATGCAATATTTGTAAACCATGGATATATTGTTCATGAATTGATTCAAGTGAATCAAACCAATTTTGTTTCAATTGTTTCTATGTATAAAGATCTAAGCAATTGAAAAACTCTTTAACTAGTTCTTTTGAAGTCATTTGAACTAGTTGTGAAGGAGATGAATACAGTTAATATGAAAGTGCTCATATGGCTAACCATTGGTTAACTATTTGTGAACCAACTTAATCTACACGTTTAGATACGGTTACTCAAACCTAAATGAAATACATTTCATTTGTATGTGACAAGCTAAGTTTCGATCTAACGGTTGAAAGATATTAGCTTGGGTTAAATCAGGTTTTTCATCTAACAGTGAATATTGAATGCTTTGTTACTAAGTTAACATAGATTGGAAACCCTGATTTGAAAACTATATAGAGGGGAACTCTAGCAACTGGAAAAACTTATTCCCACACCTCCTGTGTGATACTAGTTGGTTTTGCTAGAGTCGATTCTCCTTTAACCTAAGGTTTCTTCTCGAGACCTTGTAGGTTAACGACTGAAAGACTTCATTGGGATTGTGAAGCCATACGAAGCTACTTCTCTTGTAGTTGTGAGATATAATCTTGCCATTTTCTATTGTACAAGTTCAATTGAATAATTGACTTGAGATTTATCTCTGATAGGTCAAGATATAAAAAATTTTCACAAACATCTTCGTCTCATCGTTTATGATTCCGCAACATCTTATGTCGCTACCATACGATTAAGATTGTTGTGAGGTGATTGATAACTCTAGGCTGTTCTTCGGAAATATAAGTCTGGATTATCAATTGGCTCCTGTTCACCTTGATTTTATCAAAAGACGAAACAAAACTTGTAGGTTTATACGTGGGAGACATATTTATCTATTTTGTAGACTTGTTTGTGTGATACAGATTTGTCTATTCAAGTCTTTGACTTTGGTTCGTAGAAACTCTTAGTTGTGGGTGAGATCAGCTAAGGGAATCAAGTGTGTAGTATCCTGCTAGGATCAGAGACGTAAGGAGCGCAACTGTACCTTGAATCAGTGTGATATTGATTATGGTTCAAGTACAATCCATACCTAAGTTAGTTTGTAGTAGGATAGTGTCTGTAGCCGCTTAATACAGTGTGGTGTTCAATCTGGACTAGGTGCCGGGGTTTTTCTGCATTTGCGGTTTCCTCGTTAAAAAAATTCTGGTGTTTGTGTTATTTCTATTCCGCATTATATTTTGTTATATAATTGAAATATCACGGGTTGTGTGTTGCATCGATTAATAATGAAATCCAACCTTTGGTTGTTGATTGGAAATTGATTGATCCTTGGATATTGGTCATTGGTACCATCCAAGTTTATATCTCTTGTATTTGACAAAGACTCGCAGATTTCTATTTGCTTGAGTATTCAAATCAAGAGATCGAGATATTAACTCCTTGATATACTTTTCATTAAGATTGAGTCTGACTGTCTAGTTGATTCTCTTAAAAGTAAATCGGAGTTAGTCCATACAGATTGCTAATTGAAATATTGGGTGAGGTTGTTAATCCCCTGCTTTTTCAACAACATCAATTGTTTGTTAAGGATTCTAAGTGTACTTTTGCACAAACCTCAGTTGGTAACTACAATTAAAAGTGTTGCAGTGGAAAGAGAGAAAATATTGAGCATTCTTGATTGGCCAATTGCAACTACAATTAAAAGCTTGAGAGGTTTTCTTGGTTTTGCAGGCTATTATCGAAAATTTGTTAAAGATTTTGGTAAGATAAGTTCTCCATTAACCAAGTTATTAAATAATGATTCATTTATGTCGACTGAAGATGCTACTATTGCTTTTCAAGCACTTCAAAAAGCACTTATTAAAACTCTTGTTTTGAGATTACCAGATTTTTCAAAAGAGTTTTACTTAGAATGTGATGCTTCTAGTATGGGTTTGGGAGCTGTTTTAATACAGTCTGGCAGGCCAGTTACATACTATAGTAAAGGGTTGACAGGTAAGAACTTGAACTTATCCATTTATGATAAGGAGATGTTATTTATAGTATCTGCAGTGCAAAAGTGGAGAGCATATCTACTTGGAAGACATTTTAAGATCTATAATGATTATCATAGCTTGAAGTATTTCTTAGATCAACGAATATCTTCAATAGAACATCAAAAATGGTTATCCAAATTATTGGGGTATGATTATGAGATTATTTTCAGAAGAGGAAAAGAGAATGTTGTTGTTGATGCATTATCACGAAATACAGGTTCTCAATTCTATGTTATCTCTACTCCAATTTTATCAGGAGTCAATGAAATTATTCAGGAAACAAACAATGATGAAGAATTTAGTAAACTCATTGACTTGTTGCGCCACAATACTACTCACAAACCACACTATTCCTATATTGATGGCATTTTACGTTATAAAGGAAGAATTGTGGTATCTTCTACTTCTGAGTGGTGCACAAAAATCTTACATGAGTTTCATTCTACACCCTTAGAAGGGAATTCTGGATATTTTTGCACTTACAAGCGCATTCATCAAAATTTAAATTGGAAGGGATTAAAATATTCTGTAAAGAAGTTCATTTCTCATCGTGATATTTGTCAAAAGAATAAATCTGAAGCTATAGCTCCTCCAGGATTATTACAACCTCTTCCAATACATGTTGACATTTGGTTGGATATCTCAATGGATTTTATAGATGGATTTCTGCAATCTTATCGTAAGAATTCCATATTGTTAGTCGTTGATAGATTATCAAAATATGCACACTTTATAGATTTGGTTCATCCATATTCTGCTGCTACTATTGCTGAAGTTTTTGTTTGAGAGATTGTTAGTTTGCATGGCATGCCAAAGACAATAATCGGTGATCGTGACCCAATTTTCATGAGTAGATTTTAGGAGGCATATTTTGCGCTACAAAAAAATTCAATTATGTCACAGTTCAGCTTATCATCCGCAAACAGATGGTCAAACAGAGGTGACATATCGAACTTTTGAATGTTATTTACGTTGTTTTGCTAGCATCAAACCTTCAGAATGGAGCAAATGGTTGCCTTGGGATGAATGGTGGTATAATACCAGCCACCACTCCGCTATTCACATGTTACTATATTAAGTTCTATATAGTAGATCTCCACCAACAATTTCGAGCTACTTACATGTAACCACATATGTCAATGTTGTTGATCTTAACTTAAGAGCAAGAGATCACACTCTTAAGCTACTTAAATTCCATCTTTAAGCTTCTCAAGCTAGAATGAATTTTTATGCTGATAATCATCGTACTGAGAGAAGTTTTGTAGTGAATGATTAGGTTTTTCTTCGCCTTCAACCTTATCGACAATCAACAACGGAAAATCAAACACATTATAAGCTTTCTCCTCGATTTTATGGACCTTTTAAAGTCATTTAAAGGATAGGAGAAGTTTCATATAAGTTCGAATTGCCTGCTGAGAGCCGTATTCACCGAGTTTTCCATGTTTAATAGCTGAATCTTAAACTTGGCTCTTCTATTGTTGCCGCAATAATTTTACCTAATGTGGTGGACTATGAAAAGTGGGAACCTGAGGTTATATTAGAACGGAAAATGTTCAAGAAAGACAATAAAGGTGGAACTTAATGGCTTATACAATGGAAAGATCTACATGGGAAGATGTAGATGACATTCTTTTGCGTTTTCCAGATATTGAGGCTTGAGGACAAGCCATTTTTCAAGCAGGGTGGAATGTTGCGACACCAAACCTGTTTTCCAATATTTCCTTAATTAAATTTACTATACTTAGTTGCATAGCTTTCCTAGTTTACGTAAACTTCTTTTAATTAGTTTTGCTTGTTTAACAAACATTCCCGTTAGCTATAAATACTCAACTTGAGTTTGTACGAAGACGCAACTTTAATTAATACAACTCAGTTCCATTAATTATTCCCTTGTTCTTCTAAGAAGAGGTGACTAACCCCCAACTCAAAGGGTTTTATGTAGGGTTCTTATTCTCTTTTTCCTATGTTTTAGCTTGTGTTTGGTCAAGTACCCTAACAGAGCTCGATGTTAGATACCGAATTAAAATTACAAACTCAATTTTTTGAAACAAACCTGGAAAACGGAATGAAATCTCCCAATTTCACATTGTTAATTCAACATCATCTGAAAATTGATCTGATATGTAGCTTGAAGCTTTAGTTCAATTCTGTCTGCTCGTCAACAGTTGAAACCCTTAATCTTTGTTATCGACTTTATTCAATGTTTTTTCGTCAACAATCGAAACCTTAAGTTGAAAAGAAAACCCCTAAGGAAAGGCGAATCTATGTTGGTCATTTGAAGCTCGAATAATAGTTTAATGTTTCTTGTCCTGGGTATACCAAGTTGGTGTTCGATTTATGGAAGAAGAACAAAGAAGATGAAGAAATTTCAATAGGAAACTAAGAAAAAAGCAGTTTATATTTGCCCCTGAAATTTTTGAAATCAACAAAAAAACGTGCAGGCGATAAAAGGAATGGAAGGGTAACTTAGTCCTTTCACTGGAGAAGGTAGAGAATTTTTTGACGGGAGAAAGTACCCCTTTTCGGTTCAGTCATATATATAAAAAAAACAGGCAGGCGTGTAACTTCAAAAAAGAGGACTTTGGATAAGATTTCACTCACATACTTAGATTGCAACCAATTTTTTTTTTTTTTTTACAGATAAAAATATAGATTACTGACAAAAGGTTGCTAGGGTATTAGCCTCCCACACTTTAGGACTTTGAGATCTTACACCATCTAGGCATAGTCTGTGTAGATCAGATGAGGTACCAAGCTTAAGAGTTTTACATAGAACTTGTTCAAAAGAGTTTAGTCTCAAAATTAAATTATCTAGTCTTTCATTAGTCCTACAGCTTGTGTTCCTGGCTCCGCCTTGCATAACTTTGATGATGTTTTTGTTACTTGCCAATAAGTTGAAAACTCTGCAATTGAGTTGAGAGGCCCAATCCAGAGCTTCTTGAGCAGCTAGGCATTCTCCCTCTTCTCTTCGATGAACCCTGATCCCTCTAGTTTTCCTGCCAATGGTGTCTCCTTCTGGACCTAATATACACACACCAATTCCTGTTAGACCAGTTATAACATCATAAACATCTTTAGAGGTAAAAGAGATGTTCTGCTCTGGGTTTTGATCCTCAGCTTCAGAATTCCTGGAATCAGATCTGTTATTAACTATCTGCAGGTGCATGGTGGACAAATTCATGTGACTAAGAATCTGAGATCCTGTGAATCTTGGGAAAGGCTTTATATTCCTGAAAAAAGAGTCACACCTTGCTTTCCAAACAAACCAGCAAACGGTGGCACACAAGCTAGCCCGAGACCCCCACTGAGTTGGAGGAATTCTTCTAGAGAAACAACTATTACACCACTCAGTTAAATTGTTAAAGTCATTACAAGTAATTTCAAGATTAATGGAGCAATGGGCCCAAACAGCTTTGGCAAAGCTGCAGTTCATTAGAGAGTGTTCACCAGTTTCAATGTGGTTATTGCTCAGAGTGCAAGTAGGATTAACATGATAACTATACCTGGTAAGATGACCACTAAAAGGTAAAAGGTTGTTTTTCATTTTCCATATAAAAAATTTTACTCTAGGAATAACCTGAAGATCACCAATTTTCTTAGTTAGAAGGTCGTTAGGTTGAGTCGACTTATTGTCAAGGAGATTGTATAGAGACTTGCTAGTAAAGTTGCCTTGCGGATTGTCAATCCACCGCATCACATCTTCAGAATCTTTCTTAGGTATAATGGTCAAGATTTTTATGACAATATCCCACTCAAACAGAGAAATAAGAATCTCAAGATTCCAACCATTATCATTTATTAAATATTTAACAAGAGTGAAATCACTGTGAACACCTAAACCAGCTAAGCTAATTGGGTTTCCTTCATCATCAGGCACCCAATTGTCTTTCCAGATGTTAACTTGATGACCATTTTCCAAATGCTATACTCCTTAAGAATCATAAGACCTTTATAGACCCCTTTCCAGGCCCAAGAGAAACCATTATTGTATATAGCATGTAAAGGATTAGTAGTAGGGAAGTATCTCCCTTTCATAGTTTTTGAAAAAACAGAATTAGGTTGATGAAATAACCTCCAACCATTTTTAGCAATCAACGATAAATTCATAGATCAAGTTTTTTAAGACCATTGCCCCCTTTTTCCTTAGTTTTACATAACCCCCTCCAGCCAGTCATATTAAAACTCTTTTTTGGACCTAGTTTACCCCACCAAAAGTCCCTTATAATGTTAGTAACTCTCTTAATAGTAGTCTTAGGCAAGATGAAAGTAGACATGGAATAAATAGGGACAGATTCAAGAATAGCTTTAGCCATAATTCCTCTGCCAGGGGGAGACATGGATTCACTCTTCCAACCTTTTAGTCTACCCTCCATTTTATCATAGAGATTTTCAAAGCAAGCAACTTTAGATTTATTAGTGAAAAGGGGGCCGCCTAAATATTTATCATCCAATCTGATTTTCTTAACTTGAAGAATGTTGATTATGTCTCTGCCCTTGTTATTGGGTATGTGAGGGGTGAAAAAAATGCCAGACTTAAAGAAATTTATCATTTGCCCGGAGGAACTACCATAGTCCTCAAGGATTTTCAGGAGATTTTTACTTTGAGTGATATTAGCTTTACCAAAAATTAAGCAATCGTCTGCGAAAAGTAGGTGACTAATAGCATGACAGTTTCTATCGATTTTGAGACCAGAGAAGAGGCCACTTTCTTCTGCATTGGAGAGAGTCATAGAAAAGGACTCCATGCAAAGAATGAATAAATAAGGGGACAGAGGGTCCCCTTGTCTTAGGCCGCGAGAAGGTTTGAAAGGCTTGCATGGAACCCCATTAACCAGGATAGCAGATTGACTGGTGCTAATGCACTAGTAAATCAGGTTACACCAAGATTCACAAACACCCATCCTTCTTAGGACGACAATAAGAAAATTCCATTCCACGCGATCGAAAGCCTTAGACATATCTATTTTTAAGCCCATGAAGTCATTTTTGCTTTTTTTTTTTTCTCATAGCATGTATTATCTTATGAGCAACAAGAATGTTTTCTGAGATAAGATGTTGCTTTACAAAAGCGGACTGGTAAGGGGAGATGAGTCTATCAAGGAAAGGTTTAATTCTGTTGGCCATGACTTTAGATATAATTTTGTAAACAATGTTACAAAGACTTATAGGTCTGTAGTCACTAGGGTCGGTAGGGTGAAGGACCTTAGAAATGAGGGAGATAAAGGTCGAGTTTAGTTTAGTTAACATATGGCCACTATTGAAAAAAGCAAGAACAATTTCAATGACATCTTTTTTAACAAGGTTCCAATTTTTCTGAAAGAAACAAGCCGGAAAGCCATCAGGGCCAGGGCTGGAGTTTGGAGTCATTCCAAACAGAGCATCATGGATCTCAACTTCAGTAGGAGGTTCCATGAGTTTCTCATTTTCAATTTCAGTAATAGAGGGGGGGACAAGATTAACTATATCAGCATTGATAACAGGACTAGAGGTGGTTAAGAGAGTTTCAAAATAGACATTCAAGCAATTAGCAATGTTATCACGACCCTCTATCCAAACATTATTATTATCATATAAGCGCTGAATGTGGTTTCGTCTTTGTCTTATAATGGCATTTTGGTGAAATTAATGGGTATTCCTATCACCTAGCTTTATAGTATTGTCTCTACCTTTTATTTTCCAGAATTCCTCTTCATAGTCATTCAGTTTTTGTATTTCCACCTTAGTAGCAATAAGGTTTGGGTCGTTTAGTCTAACATTTAGAATCTCCAAAATAGTATCAAGCTTATTGTTCAAGAGAGCTAAGTTATGTTTTATTTTACCAAACTCAAATTTGTTCCATAAACTAACTTCTTTTTTGACAGTGGCCAATCTATTAAGCAGGACAAAAGCTTTAGACCCACTGAAGTTTTTTTCCCAAGAAGGTTTTATAATGTCTCTACATTTCTGCTCTTCTTGGTATAGACCAAAAAATTTAAATGGCTTTGAGCCATTTTGGCAAGGAATAGAAGTATCTAAGAGAATAGCAGAGTGGTCAGACCCTAAATGATTTAAGTGCCTAAGGATAGCATTTGGGAAATGAGTAATCCATTGCCCATTTGCCATACCCCTGTCAAGTCTTTCTTCTATGTGACAATCACCCTCTTGGTGATTAGACCAGGTAAAAGGAAAGCCAATAAATCCTATATCTTTAAGACCCAGGTTATTGAACATGGAAGAGTATTTTCTAATATCAGTACCACTAGCAGGGTTGCCCCTTCTTTTTCTTCTTTATTAAGAATGACATTTAGATCTCCTAACACTATTCAGGGCAAGTACATGGATTCACCCATTTGGTTAACTAAATTCCAAGAATCATCTTTTCTGCTATCCTTATAGGGACACCCATACATACAAGTGAGGATCCATTCGGTCTTGGAGTTTTCGTCCCAAATTCCACAGTTAATTTGACTATCATCAATGTGTAGGACTCTAAGTTTAATAGACTTATCCCAAGCAACAACCAGACCACCAGAGCTTCCCACAGAGTCTTGGCAAGCCAAATTATAAAACAAAGACTTTTTTAAAGTTTTCTCGACAAAAGGTTGTAAATGTTTTGTTTCAGAAAGAAATAGAATATAAGGATTTTGAGAGAAAACAAGTTTTTCTAATTGTTGTCTGGTGTTCTTAGGTCCTTGGCCTTGGCAATTCCAGGCCAAAATCTTAACGAATTGCCAAAAATAAGAAACAACAGGATATGTAAAACACAAGAAATTTAGAGTATAACAGCTAACAGGGCCTAGGGGGAACATGGAAATAGGGTTTGAGACTTAAGTAAAACATTTCAGGAGTGAAATTAAATGGTTCAGAGTAACTAACCTGATCATTCTTGGTTTCCAAAGGATTTGTAGGAAAAGATGTCCCCC
>NC_039360.1:165926712-165992207 GCF_003573695.1 Papaver somniferum | reverse complement strand
CCCACCCCCCACCCCGTTTGATACTTTGACTCCTTGCCCTCTTATTGGAACCTTCGCCTTATTAGCTTTGATCGCCTTTTGGGGTTTGATGAGGTTTCTGCTATTGCCAGCTAAAAGGGTTTTTTCTGAGGAACCCAAGAGAAATTGAAGATTGGAGGGGTCTTTGTTGATGATTTCATTCGGAAACCAAATGTTAGGGTTTTGATATTGTGAGGGATGTTGAACTGGATTTATGACCTTTTTGCATACTCCCTGTGAAGAGTAAGGAACTTTATCGCCTTTTCTTTTCTTAATACATGTCTGATTGGTAGAGACCACAACAAGAGAGGGTTGAGGAGGAATATCAGTTTTCTTAGTTTTGTTTTGACTCCATTTTCTAGGATTAGAAGAGATGGGGGGATTTTTGTGAGGGGTGAGAGAAGGGAAGTTTGGGGATGGGCCAAAAACTGGTGGGAAAGAGTGATTTGGGTTAATGGGCGCTTCCGAGAAAATATTGTTGATGGGCCGAACTTTGTAGGGGTTGTAAGAGAAATCTTCAAGGCACTGCGGATGTAACTGAACACTTTTTTTGTTAGCAGTGACTAGGGGTGAGCATAAAAACCGGAACCGCGGATTTAACCCGTATCCGTCCGCAAAATTGCGGATTTCACCCAAACCGCAAGACGTATGGGCCGGACACGGGTGGGATTCTCAAATCCGCATGCGGTGCAGATGCGATTGCGGTTGTCATTTGAAAACTGCGGATTACCGCAACCGTAGAAAGAAGCAAATTTTTCTTACCTGAGTATGAACCTAGGCCCAAAGAGAAAGAAGTGAAGTTCTTTGATCACTTAGTTAACTAAATGAATTTAGGCCCAAAGAGAAAGAAGTAAAGTCCTTAAAACACTAACTGAATTTAGGCCCAACAAATAGAATCAAAACTAAGTTAACTAACTGAATACAATCAAAACTAAGTTAAGACACTAACTGAATTTAGGCCCAACAAGTACAATCAAAACTAGGTCAAATCCGCGGTTAATCCGCAACCGGCCCGTACAATCCGCGGATCCGCAAAGGTTAAATCCGCGGGTGATTGGGCCGGTCACGGTTCAATTTTGCAAATCCGCAACTTTGACGGTTCGGTTACGGGTGACCCCTAATCCGCAATCGTCCGTCCGTTACACACCCCTAGCAGTGACCATGAATTTGTTTGACGTTGGTACTAGGGAAATCATCTTGTGATTCTGTTCTAGAGATTGGGCTTCGTAACCTGTGGTATCTTGAGGGCTCTGAGAAGTTGAAGCAAGAGCAACAAAGGAGTTGTGAGATGCTTCAACAGAGGGTGAAGAGATCCTTACGGAGTTGGTTTTGGATTGAGAGTCTTCACTCATAGTTTGAGTTTGAAGGTTGAAAGCTGGGTTTACCAGTTTCTTAGTACTTAAAGCTATTTTTGCAGACATAATCTCTCTTCTTTTGGGAGTGCAGCTATTTCTTGAGTGGTCAAGAGTTCTGCAGTATTGACATAACTTGAATGGATGGAGAGAGTAAGAAAACTCTATCCAAGTCTTGACTCCATCAACCATGCAGTGAGTACCATAAGGGAGGATGTGATCAATTTTGATTTCTGCCATAACTTCAACATTATTTTCATAGAAGTCTCTACCATATGGATCCTTAAACAACAGAAACTTTCCAGCAGGTCTTGTTATTTCTTCCAGTGCGGTGTATGTGATATAGTTATTAGGAACTCTTTTCATAGTGATGCTCATCAAAACCCTATCAAACTCTTCTTCTTGAATTTTTTGAACACCCTCAAAGGGAATTTGGATTATATACAACATAAAGTCTTTGATCAACCAGGGTTTTGGGTAATTGACAGAGAGAATATCAGCTGGGTGATGAAAACGGAAATGGAAATGATTTTTTTTTTCAAGTAGGGTGTGACAATGATGTCTTTTTTTAGATTCCACAATTTTTTTGCATAAGATTGAGCTTCAAGATGGTTAACAAAGAGATTACTATGAAGTTTACCAACAACACAGAACTTATCATCTTGAACAGGTTCAAGTTTCAAAAAGTCTTTGTTAAGAAATACCACTGGCCTTAAAGGATCATGAAGAATTTGACTTGCTTGCATAGCTTGGGTAATTTCATCCACAGAGGAGTCTTCAGATAAGAGAGCCATAACAACAAAGATCCAGTAGGAGAGAAGATTATAATTCAGGAGAGTCTGAGGTTTGGTGTGAGTTAAAATGAATTCTTCCCAGGTAACAAGAAGGATCTGAAGTGGGTTAATAAATCTCCAGAGAGAGAACTGATTTTTAGAAGGGTGGAGGTAGAGGGATAAGAGATAAGAAGGGGTATGAGCTAGGGACACGTGATCATTGCAAGTGAAAGTACTAAGATTCTCTCCTATCTTCATGCATGTAGAGAGATTGCTGCTACCAATTTGTCTCATCAGAAGAGAGGAGACAGAAATGAAGAGAAAAGTGACAAAGGTTCTAGCCAGAGGCCAAAAAATGTTATTAATGATGTTTGTAGTTTTTCTCTGAGGTTGTTGGGTCAAACACAGGGAGACTACCAGAGTGATAGCATCTTGGGTTCCAAGTAACATTGAGGTTGGATTTATACTATAAGAGATTAAGATGATGTAAGATAAGACTGTAGAGGTATCAGACTGAAAGTGACCATAGCAATCCCAACACCCAAGGTCCAAAAGCACATTGTTCCGGTGATGTAGGTGGCATGGAGCACGGAGTAAAGTAGCATCCGGCAGAGAATCAAAACATGAAATCGGGGGAAACTCAAAGACCAGATTAGAATATGAAAAACCAATCATAGGGGAAAAAAATCAAAGAGTTTAATGACATTAGGGAATTGCAAATCCAAATCAATAATAACGATCTTAAACTCATTTTGAGAAGTAGAAACGATTGAAATTCAGCCTAAATAGTCTATAAAAAGTTTATTTTCCTTAAGAGAAAACATAGAAGAAGAAGAAAGAGGAGAGAAAGTAGAATGGCTAGGAATGCATAGAAGACGATTCAGAGTTGAACCCCAGTATACAATACCCATCTTCAAAACTTGGGAGCCTATCGAGGAAGTTGATTTTATCGTTCGACCTGGATGAGATGCAATCCCAGTGCCATGGACAACATATATAACGTCAATAGAAAGTAGACAGGAAGTGATAGTAGTGGATACCGTGGTAGAGGACCAAAAATTAGAATCTATGGTTGGGGCTGAGAAGCCAGGGAAGAACAAATCAAGCAACGAAGTTTCTGTCTCTAAGGGGAAGAAGAGGGGGAAAACAGGGAAGGGAAGAGTGCCTAAATGATTTTGGCTTTGGTCCGGAAGTACCATACTTAAGTGCAATTGGGGCTTTATTATATTTAACTCAATGTATCAGGCCCGATATTTCTTTTGCAGTAAATTTATTATCCATGTATAGTTCTGCGCCAACAAAAAGACATTGGACAGGGGTAAAACATATTTTCCCTTACCTTCGTGGTACCACTGACATGGGTTTATTCTACTCGAAAGATTCTTTAGACTATCCACAGATAACAGGATATACGGATGCTGGATATCTATCAGATCCGCACAAAGGAATCTCTCAGACAGGTACGTTTTTACCGTTGGCGGTACTGCAATCTCATGGCGTTCCTGTAAGCAGAGCATCCCGGCTACTTCCTCGAATCACTCCGAGATAATTGCTCTCCATGAAACAAGTAGAGAATGTGTATGGTTGCGGTCATTAATCGAACACATCAGAAGCTCTTGCGGTCTGACTTCCATAACTACTGTGCCAACGACAATTTGTGAAGACAACTCGGCGTGCATGGCACAAATGAAAGAAGGATACATCAAGGGTGATAGAGTAAAGCACATTTCACCGAAGTTATTTTATTCTCACCACCTCCAGAAAAATAAGGAGATTGATATCCAGAAGATACAATCTTGTGAGAATTATGCTGATCTATTCACCAAGTCTCTGCCGACTAAAGTTTTTCGGAAGTTGGTATATGGAATCGGAATGCGCCACATGTACAAGCAGACAAATTAACGGAGGCTTTGTTCAGGGGGAGTTTTGGACTATAACGCGTTGTACTCTTTTCCTTTCGCCAAGGTTTTGTCCCACTAGGTTTTTCCTTGTCAAGGTTTTAACGAGGCAACATATGCGTGTCCAACAACGTTCTAAATTCTTGTTGTACTCTTTTCCCACTGGATTATACCGGCAAGATTTTAACGAGGAAACGGACATAAAATGGTGATCATCCAAGGGGGAGTATTACGTGATATGTCATCACAAGTGGATGACACACCATACTAGCTAGGCTTAGGCCAGGTGTTAGTATAGACCAACTGTCTAAACGTACTGGAGGCATTTATGTACGTGTCTTTCCATTAATATGTAGCCCCATGCATTTGAGCCTATAAAAAGGCCAATGCTATCTGATGAAAATACACCAAAAAAAAACCAGTAATAGAAATAATGTCCCTTTCTTCCACCAAGTCCTACGTGTTATTAGGACCTTTCAGCTTCTAGTATACTACACAGGACATAATCCCACTTGTTCAATTAAGTTAGTGCTTTAAACCAAAGAAATAGCTAAGTAATAATACATAGCCATTGATATTAGCTTTGCATATAAAAGCACTCAGTAACCAAGGTTGATCATCCTAACCTACTATCAGTACACCATTAGAGCCATAAAAATAAAATTTATAAAAATTTAAGCAAAGATTTATCATTTTCAGTTTCATAACTATAAAAAAAAAAAATGAATAGGGAAATCTAATTTCAAGAGTTGTTTAAAATTGAAGTGTTGAGACAAACACATTAATCTAGTTTTAAGTTTTTAATGTCGCCTATGATTGAATAGAGATTGAGACACTTGAAGAAGCTCTAGGAAATGCAAGTAACATATCTTTGAATTCCATCAGTTGTGCAGCTCTATTACGTGAGCCTGTTTCATAATAGGAAAACGTTACTCTCTCCAAACAATGGCTTCCTCCAACAAAACTTGCAAAAAGTTGAGTTCGTTAAGACATACTTGGATACCCTGATTTTGAACAAACTTGAGGAAGTTCAGGAAAGGATATTGTGACCCTAGTATCCAATCACCTTCCGTGTTGTTTGCATTTAACTTTGTCTAAACATCACAAGAAAACGAAAACAATAATTACTGAATTTTTAAAAAGAAAAGTTCTGACATAACTAATTATGTTCACAGTGAAGAGAGTTGTACCTGCTCAATTGTTAAGAAAATAGATTCGATATTAGGGTAAAACTAGATACCTCGCACCACGAATTCACAGTGAAGAGAGTAGTACGTAGAAGTGGGTATCTATTCCTGACCAAGTATGCTATTGTGTTAATGCAGTTACTTGACACCCATGTTTCAACCTTCAAAAGTCGTAGATTACTGAACTGCAAGTAGGGGTCACCTAGCGAGTCGAGAGATTCCGAGACAATCTTGGAACATAGACAGGTAGCAAAACAATACTCCTCCATCCCTAATAAGATGACCTACTTGGTTTTAAATTTTGTCCCATAAATAGATGATCTATTTCACTAATCAAGGGATATTTTTAAAACTATCATTTTAATTGATTATTTTTTCTATAAGAAATATGTATAATTTGATAGTCATGTTTATATTCTTTGCGTAGGTATTTTAAAATATTTTTCAACGGTATAAAGTTTATAAAAAACCGTGGTATAGTTTAAGAGATAAATCGTTTCTAAATTTTACTAATTATTGCCCATAAGGGTATAATTGTAAAAAATAGTTAAATATACTCCACTTTCCTTATTGCCTTAAAATTTGTGCAAATTACAACTAGGTCATCTTATTAGGGACGGAGGGAGTAGTTAATAGTAGAAATTGACGTTTAATCTCATAATTACTGGGCTTTGGACGCTCAAGTCCTACCCTCTCAAGCCTAGTATTAGGAAGTCCAAATTTACTCAATTTAGAACGTGTCGGTCCTCTTGCAAACGATTCAGTCCAAAATAAATTTTTATGTTTACAGAAATGACCCTTATGCAGAAACAACAAACTTGATTTGGGACTAAATCATTTCTTCATCGTCTTTTAATCGACAGAGCTCTACAAAAAACAACTTTCGGTTTTAGTTTCAGCTTTATTAACCTTACGAATTTCTTTACTTTCTCTCTCAATATTTTTTCTTCTAGATCTAATTTTTCACTGAAAACTTAGAAATTAAGAGAGAAGGCACCAGATCGGTGGATAGGTTTATGTATTTATCAGATTTGGAGAAGGAGATTCAGAATTTGTATATGTGAGAATCAATCTTCTCTAGAAATCTTACCAACTATGATTTATTTTCAAAATCCTCTTTCGGTTCACAGTTAATAATGTTTCAATCAGTTATTTGATGATGACTCTTGTCATTCTGAACATGTCAATCAATATGATTCAAGTTTATTTGCATGTCTTGGGAGAAACGATGAGTTTTGTGGGAGAGATCTTGAAGTTCGTAAGTATTTTATTTATCTTTTTGTTTGATTGACTATACGTAATTGGAAATTGGATCTTGTTTTTATTTTGGTTTTGTTGGATTTTGGGATTCTGGTGGATTCGTTTATATCGAATTGGAGATTGGTTTGCACGATATTGTTAAGAATTTGGTTCATGAAATTTATGATACGTCTTTACATTTTTGGATATAGAGATGTCTTATACAGTTTATGATATGGAAATGAAAATCGAAATTAGGGTCCAAAATGAATGATTTTTATCGAACATTCTTTGAGAATTGGTTTCAATTGTGCACTGTATGCATTGTATCCAAGAGGAATATTTTAATTGATTTTAACCTTCTCTTGCATTTTTCTACAGACCCCTCAAAAACAACTCCACAACTCCATTCCTGGCATGTCAAACGATGGAACTACTCTTGCTCCTGGCTCATCATTGGGTAATAAGAGTGTTGTCGGTTACTTGGGGGTAGTGCACGGATTAATCAACAGGTTTGTAATTCTTTCATCAGTTTTTTGCTGATGCATATAGGTCCTGCAGTTTGCAAAAGCTTAACCTGTACTTTTGGAAGTTTGTGTTAGCCATAAAATGTGTTTAATGGATCTTTGTCATAGCTGGCATATCCCTTCCCAAATAAAACATTTATTAAAATGATAGGTGTCTCTTGTCTCTATGGATATCTATGTGGTACTCTGCATATTATGTGCCTGGTGATTGGTAGATCTTGAGTAATAAATAGACTTGTCTGGTCAATTTTTTCCATTTTTTAATTTGGAAGTTGGATAGAGAGACCTTTTAAGTTTCACAGTGAGTTTCATTTTGGGAATTTAGTGTTAAAGTATTGGAGATCATGTTTTTTATTTGGTTAAGTTGTGTGAGCTGAAGATAGATTTTCATAATTTGATACCTGTGTTTGTGAAGCTTAAGAGTACCCCATAGAAGTAAGCCATTTGAACTTGTATATACACCGAAAGTCAGTTAGTTTGTCAATTGAGAGGGTTAATGGCCCTACATATCCAAAGCTTATCCCTGGATTCAAACGTAATAATTTTTCTGGTGGTTGATTCATGATTCAAATAGAGTAAATGATGAAGTTGGGTTGGGAATAATTGCCATTTATTAGTCTAAATATCTTGTGATTTTCATGCTTCTAGACTAGTATCATAGTCTCCATTTTTTTTAATTTTTTTTTTCCAGGAGTCTGCAGTTAGGGGAGAAAGTTTGGTCAGTCTAATTATGGTGGAGGAGCGTTTTATACAACGGTAAGTTGATATCCGCAACTGAGATCAGTTTTCGTCCATGTCACTGTATTCAGTGTTATCATTTCTGTGTATCATCGTCGCTGTCCTAGTTAACTACTTTTTTGAGATCCCCATCCCACTCTACAGAATGATCACACTCTACATAGGATGGATAACCCATTTCGCTTCTAGTGTGTGGGAATGCTGCTTCCAATCTAACGTGTACGGTTCATTCTCAATCGATTAATAGTATAACAAAAATAATTTAAATACCAAGTTGAGAACCTGAACATGAATAGTTAATCTCCATTACTTGCCTAAAAAATGTCTCCTAAGAGTTCTTCATAATTACATTGGTCAATTTGTACGGGGAAGCCCAGGCTTGTATCGGCTGTAGAAATGGTTAGTTTTTTAGATTAGGAGCAACAATCTAGTGGATCATTTTACGCATAATATTTCTTATATTTTTGCATCTCAGTTCGATAAGATAATATTATTTTGTTGGTTCACAGTCCATTTGATTTAGTGGAATTTGAGTTCTGCTATACGAGGACAAAATTAGGGTGCAAATTTGGGTTCAATTTTTATAAAGGATTCACATCCACCTAACGATACATAGTTAAAGATTAATTTTCCGGTGTATATTTTATCATTTATTGTATTTAGTGTTTTTAATTGAGTGATATCATAGTGGAAACTAAGATAAAGACAAAAATAAATTTCAGCTGCAATGCGAGCCATGTATCAATGGCTCACATGCATATTCACGGGATAGCATTGTGGTTGAGTTGTGATTATCTTATGGTTCCATTTCAGTATGGAATGAAGGAGAAGTGAGTGGACTAAACTTGATTTTTTATGCTTTCTTTTAGTTCACCTGCTCTTACGTTTTAAAACTTCACATGAAGGAGAATTCTACGACCAGGAAGAAGGGAAAGTAAGCTTATAGGAGCAGTGGTATAGTTAGACCTTAGTTTGAGTCTAACTTTACCTCTGGTATTTACTGTTGTGTGATTGTACATAATTATACACATGTTGATTTTTAGTGTGCACATGGTTGTACACCTGTTTTTTAATGTCTACATAGTTGTACACTTTATTTTCTTAATGTGTACATGTTGATTTCCAGTGTGCACATAGTTGTACATCTCATGATACAGTCTTTTGAAACGTCATTTGTTAGTTATATAACCCAAAAATGTAACGGGTACGCGGTATTATATGGAAGTTGGCTGCCATTATATTCCTGAGTATGCATTTGTACCGCATAGACATGTGAGTCATTCGGCTTCTTATGTGTGTTGTTGTATTGATTGGAATGCAGACATCAAGGTCAGAGTACAATCAAATCCTTGTGAAGATTCCTGCGGTAGTAACTTCTGGGGGAATTAGGTAAAAACATCCTCATTAAACAATTTTTCATTTATGTGTAGATATGTGACATTTTACATGTTTATATTGATGTGATTTTAACCATCCGTACGTCTTTCTCCTCCAAGATTTGAATGAAGTCTTATCTTTTTATTCATGCCATAGCTTTTTGAGTATTGTATAAAGGTTTAATTATTTACTCAAGGAGTGGAAGTTTTAGCTTAAGTTGCATAACCAACCTTTTTATTCATGTCCAGTAATGCTCTAAGTCAATGTATTTAAACTCAAAAGGTTTTCCTAAGCGTAGATTAACGAAAGTAAGTAACTTAAAGTACTGCCAAAAGCAGTCGTCTGCTGGTAATGATTTGAGACCATATAGGGGAAAAAATCATTAGACATGGTTCAGAGAATTAGCTGGAGTTTCAGTAAAATAGTAAGCTAGCTTTCCCAAATAACAAGACTGTGCTAATGCTGTAGATAAGACTATATTGGAAAATATCCAGAGCCTAAAGTAGGCGATAGATAGCGATTGGCATTCTTCTGAAATATGACAAAACTTGAAGCCTAAATTTGGCAATAGCTAGTTACATGAGTTTCAAAAATCATCTCAAGCCCACTCTAGGATTCTTAATCAAATTTTAGTGAATAATCTTTTGTCATTTATTGGACGTCGAATCGGTGATGCTAGAGTCACTAAATGTTGGTTATGACAGAAATTACATATGTAAATATTGGTACACCTATAATATGAGTGTACATTGTGGTACACATGTGACAAAAATTACATGTGTACATAATAGCCACTCTAGGACTCTTAATCAAATGTTAGTGAACAATTTTTTTTTATTTCTTGGATGTCGAAACAGTGATGATATAAGCCAGTGACTTTTGGTTACAACAGAAATTACATGTGTACATATCGGTACACCTATAATATAACTGGACATTGTTGTATACATGTTACAGAAGTTACATGTGTACATAATAGCACACATGTAAAACAAGTGTACATTGTTGTGCACTTTTAGTGGACGTGTACATTGTTGTGCACATGCGACAAAAATCTCAATATGTGGACATAATCGCATAAGCTATGTTGATCATGTAATTCTTACCAAATAAAAAATGAGATTTAGCCCTAAGCGGTATTCTTTTATTTTTCTTGGCACTCTTGGTAACTTAACCTCATGTTTGTGGGTTTATAATTCTCTTGATATGATTGTATGGTTATCATTACATTGCATAGTTGTAGTAACTTGTATGTTCTCTGGTTTTACATCTTAAGGTCATGTTTCCTTATTTTATATTTCAGGTTGCATTTAGGACGAAATCATTTCACCCGAATATGAACAACAGTGGAAGTATTTACCTAGACATCCTTGAAGAGCAAGAGAGTTCTGCTCTTACCTTCTCTAAGGTTAGCTTCAAATTTCATTTCCCCCGCCTTTATCTTCTCTCTCTCCCCATAAGTTTCCTTGCCTAAATTTTATGTTGTCATGAGAGACATTGTCTGGTTTGCATTCTTCCATCAATCTTCTCTATTATCACTGCTTACTAGGACATTTTACTTTCTACTATTAGCTCTTTTATGTTCGCTTATATTTTGTTCGCTTTTGGTTTCCTCGCCTTTACTTGGTAGTACTTCCATCAGCAGATGCAACCCAAATTGGCAATAACTTTTCGAATTTTGGTCAGATATATAACAGAAAAGATCATTCAACAAAACTAAAATATTTATAAGCATATATTCTTTAAAGTATGTAAGAATTAGCCAATGTATTTTCTTGTACACCAGTTATATAGGTGCATATAAAAGTGCACCCTTTTTTTTGTGTGCTTGTTATAGGTGTATATGCTTGTATACCTTGCTCTTGCTCTTAGAGCTTCAATGGAGGAAGAGAGAGCAAGAAAGGACGCTGCTGCAAGGGCAATAGAAGAAAAAAGAGATGGACATGCTTCAAGTTCACATGATACAACTATGACTGAAAACGCTGGCATTATGTCTAATGGAGCTAATACATGCGATTTGATGGTAGGTCTCATACTTTTTACTGGTTGTCCTGGGGTTGAATATGTGGTTAGAAACATGATGCAGTTTATGATTGTACATGAATTAGAAGATGTGGTTTTCTGTAGTGAAGGAAAGATGTGTTTGGTTTGATTAGAGTTTATGCTTGCTCGAGTCTGAAAGAAGATGGTGTTACTGAGATTTCAAGGGTGTTAGAACTGTTGATTTGATGAATATGAGATGGAGATAGTACCGTTACTTTGTGTGATTTAGATTCTGCAGTGAGTAAGCTGGTAACGAAATGAAGAAGCGTTGTGTATTGTTGCTGGCTGAGCAATTACAGTTGATATGGGAAATTTGGAAGAATGGGTTTGCTTCTATGTTGTAGTACAAGGAATTGTGCAGCTGAGTAACTGATGGTATAACTCTGAAGTGGTAATCTGGTTTATATATATGAAATGCCGATGGAATTGCAAAGATGAAATCTGAAATGTGTGATGTTGGTGGTACTGAGGAGCAGGAATTTATGTTGTTGTTGGATTAGTAGTGTTGCTGCAAAGAAGTGCAACTAAGATTGGAAAGCTACAGAAACGGATAAAAAATTTGAGTTGAATGGTTGAGGTGATGTAGTTGTTTGTAGCAGCAGGGTTAAGAATGCTTGAGCGTTGGAGCTGGTGTTGGGTAAACATGTTGTATTTTTCGTAGATGTATACATATTTTTACACCAATGTAATCTAAGTTTTTTAAAAAATGAGAATTGTATAGTCATATGGGAACTCTTTTTGTAGCCACCGGAAAGAGCTTTTTGAATATATAAAGTTCGCGAATTTTGGACAAACGGTTCGAAAGATAAATTGATCTCAATTTTTTTTTTAATACTCCCTCTGTTTCTGAAAGACCGTCCTCTATTCCTTTTTCGTCAGTTTCAAAATTGTGTCCGGCTTCTGTTTATAGTCATACTTTTTCAATGAACTCTCTAATATATACCCTTGAATTCTTTATAATCATAAATCCATTTTTAACTTGACCCAATCTAAAATATTAAAGAAATTAGTATAATTGAGGAAATAAATATATCCTTCGTTCCTTTTAAGGAAATATACATTTAACTCTAAAAATTAAATTCCTTATAAAGTTTATACTTCACAAATTCGATATCTTTTAAATTTTTCTTTTATATTTCGTATTTATAATTCTCACAACAATTTTGGATAGTCTTTATTGCTAGCATTTTTATTAAAATAAAATAGGTAAGTAACTAAGGGTAGTCAAGTAAAATAATATGGTCTCCTTAATATTTTGAGAAAATCAAAGCGGACTGTCTTTGTGAAACGGAGAGAGTATTATTTAAAAGTGTTGACATCATCTTAAGTCACTTTGGACTAAACTGCAAATATTTGGACTAAATTGCAAATCAGGAAGGTTATTTAAGTATTTTCCGTAGAAAATAATTAATTTGTGCCTAGTTAAATGGTTTGGGATTAAAACTAATATATTTGGATGGGATTTTGGACTACATCGTATTTTTTCCTTTGATTATTACCTTGCCTATGTGCTCGTTACAGAGAGCAGCAGTGTAGGAAAAAATTTTGCCCTCGCACTGCGAGAGTATTTTTGAATTAGCAGAATTTTGGCCGTTGGATCTTGAAGATGTGACGACACCTAACTGTGAGTTAACTCTAATATTTCACCCCGAATATTTGGTCAAAGTAAAAACTTTTTCAATTGTACATAGGGTTCTGTCATATTATTTGCTTCGCAGTTCGCACAAAATGACTCACCCCAATATCATAAAGTCGCTTCATTGTTTCTATTAGTTCTAGTTCATTCATGCTGAGCATATCGGTAGTTATCATGGTGCTAACTGCTAAGCATAATGGTGATGATGCTCTTGCTTACTTCATGAAAAAAGGTTTGTTTTGATTTTTCTATCTCTATATATATATGGGATAAAAATTTAATCAATCAAAGCTCAGAATCAGTAATAATTAATGATTCATTGTGTGAAGATCGTACATAAACTCGAAGTTTTTCGATTATCATGATCAGTGCCTCCCATATCCAGCTATACCACACTACTCAACTTGAATTTTTGTGACCTTCCCCATCAAGGCATTTTGTGACCTTCCTCGTCAAGGCATCAACCAAGAACAGTGAAGAACAACGTTCATCTCTATATCTATATCGTTATCACAAATTTCATAATCATTCACGCAGTAGTTGAGTTATTATAATTACCATTAACACCACCATCAATACCATCAGTAATAACCATCCACACCATTTACAACAACATCAAGCTGGAGTAAGTTTCTGGATTCCCAAATCTTTATCTCATGGCGACAACAGATACTTGGCAGAGATGCAGAGTCCTATTGTTATTTAGGAAAGGAAACTATATATCCGTGTATGAAACTACGAATAAGTCAAATATCCGGTGACTAACTGGGTTAACTCAATGTTAGATGATGTCACATCTTATAAAATCCGACGGCCATAAGTATGTTAGTTCCAAAATGCTCCCGCACTGCGGGAGCAAATTTGTCTCCAGTAGTGTATTTTGTTTTCTTTGCTTAAAAAAAATGGAAAATTGGGTTAGGTGTCATATCACCATCAGTTTATGTAGCATTTTCCATGTTTGATGGAACATCAAATTCATTTTCCCCCTAATCCTCTCCAACACTAAAAACTGAATCTTTTATTCTTCTCCACAGTCAATTTCTCACTCACTCTTCTTCTTCTTTTAGTAGCAGAGAGAGAGAGAGAGAGAGAGAGATCAAATGGCGTTTTCTCAAGTCTCTCCTCATCATCATCACATTTCACTTGTAATAACAAACAGAGGACCCCCATCAACACAATTTCTTGCAAAGAAACTCTCACATACTTCTCGATTCCAATCGTCAAGCCGTGGTTTATCTCTATCATCTCCTTCTTTAAAGCCATTAGTACGGAAATGCTCTTTCCAGAAAAAATCAACTGAAGATTCTGAAAGACTGTTTTCTAATCTGAATCAAGTCACACTGAAGAGAGAACCAGGTAATTTATTAACAATTTCATCTAATTATTCAAAGTCCCCAAGGGATTTTTCAGGAAAAGAGAAAGAAAAAATTATGAATTTCAATTTCAATTATATTTCTGGAATTGAAATTTAGTATCTTTCCCACTTGATTTTTGTTTACAGGAAGCCTTATTAGTGCAATACTTCTAGTTGCTGGCACCACGGTATAACTTTATTATGTTCCATTCTGTTTATTTGAAGCTTAGCCCCCCTGCTTGGTATGTTGTATTTATTCACAGCTGTGAAAATTGGCAGTCACACCAAATTCTTAGTTGCTTGGTAAGTGTGAAATTCGCTGTGAATTTTCGCAGTCATTTGCAAAAGTTCATAGAATTAGACTGAGTCACTGTGGATTTATGCAGCACCTTTCATTTGCAATGTTATGAATTTCGCTCGCAGTATGAAATTTATAGCATATCAAGCAGGGCCTTAGGTTTGATGATTTTTATTTTCGGTAAAATTTTGTTTTTCAAGTGCCATTAAATTTCTATAGGTAGGTGCAGGTATACTCGCTATTCCTGCCGTGACACAAGAAGCTGGATTTCTTGCCTCAGCAATCACCTGTATCTTCTGTTGGCTTTATATGGTAATGAATCAAGTTGTGAAATTGTATAGCTATTGCTTCGTCTTTATAATTCCAAATGCGTGTAGCCTGGATTAATGCAACATGCACATTTTTATACTTATACATCTCAAATTTATATCGACCGGGCAGATATACATATAGGAAATTGAGTTTGTCGGGTTGGCATTCATGTTCGGATGGGTTAGGAACATCTGGTGGTTAACCCATCAAAGTAGTTTCTTAATGAATCACTTAAGAAATGACTCAACGTAGTAATGTACGTACTTACCTTTTTGTGTGAATCACTTAAACTACTTATTTCTCTTACCTTTTTCTGGAATAGAGAATTGAATGTCCGACTTTGGTCTTGCAAGAGCCCTCAGAATGTAGATACATGATTTAGTTATATTGCACAATTATGTGGATTGTAACTGGACTGGGTATTTAAGCATATCCTTCGTGAACTATTTTAACGCAGGTTGTGTCTGGATTGCTCCTCGCAGAAGTCAATATAAATACTATGTGTGAACTTGGTTCTGGTGGTGTCTCTCTGGTAATTCCATCATACTTGTATTATTTAGAGGAATTTGTTGGGTACTATTCTTTTTGTGCGGAATCCTGTTTACTGAAACTAGATCAAACTGAAGATTTTGGTCAGAAAACTTTCACTAAAACACTAACCAGAATAACGTTGGATTGCTTATCATGTGCCGGTTTTCAGGTGTCAATGGCCAAGAGAACTCTTGGAAGCGTAGGTGTTCAAGTTGCTTGGTAGGTAAACATGCAATTTTTACTACACAAGCGGGATTTGATCTCAATTCATGGTTAATTTTTTAAATTATTGGGCTCTCATATCATCGAGTTATTAAGTGGAATGAATTTTGTACCTTTAAAATTTCAAGTATCTTGTATTTGAAAGATTCATGTATTATATTGTAACTCGAGATACTTGAGTTGCATACACTATCTTTTGAACATAACATTGCTCTGTTTGTGTCGCAGCTGGTCATATATTTTTATACACTATGCTCTTCTAGTTGCGTACACGGCTCGCTCTTCAGATATTTTGACCAATTTTCTCGGCATTCCCTTGTATGAACAGTAACTCTGTCTCTATATATCATATTATAATGTAGGAATCAGGGTTTTATTCTTGGGGGTGACGCATTTTATTGGATTTGACCAACTGAAAGTAATGGCAGTTATTGCTGAAAGTTGATAGAAAGTACTATTTTTATTTCAGATGGGAGGGCGCAACCCTATTTTCATTGGTTTTGGGAAGCATTTGCTACTTTGGAAGGTTGGACTTATGACTTTCTATCTATGCACAAACATGTATAGGTCAAAAAGGGTGAAACCTAAATTCCGATACATTCTTGACAAGAAATGACCTTATTCTATTTAGAAATTGTATTTGAATACATTTCTTTTGTAGCCAGCGGTTTATAGGTGCAGTTAACGGGGTTCTAGTAGGAAGCATCGTTGTTTCTTTTGCAGCCCTTGTGGTAATTCTCCTTTCACTTGTGATAACTCCATTAATTTTCAGTTTGATGCCTCCTCCTCAACTGAACTCTGTTACGTTTTTCTGTTGCGGCATATTAATTTTCAATCAATCAACAGTTACCTCATAGTCCACTATCTTAGTTACAGCAGTTTATCAATGAAAAGTTCTGTAGTTAGTGCTGTGTTAGTCCGACGTGCCTTAGCGCAAGACTTGAAATTCTTCTGTCTTTCATTCATGATTGTCCTAATAGTAAGGACTATGAAGAACTAATACGTTACACAATGCATTGTATTTTTCTTTAGGGAGTGGCCAGCGGTGACCTGCACTGGGAAGCCCTTCTGCGTGCCAATTTTGAAGCTGTTCCGCTAAGTATACCAATAATAGCACTTTCATTTGTTTACCAGGTATTTTCTCAACCAAATTTATTTTACTGTCACATAGGAATAATTTGTTGAATGTTATGTGATAAAGTAAACTTGCGTCATTTGCTATTTCCAGAATGTGGTTCCCGTTCTTTGTACAGATCTGGAGGGGAACCTATCAAAAGTAAGGTGACTATTTTTACAGTCGCTCTACTAAATTATTAGGGTTCATAAGTTACCATTGTCTATGCATGCTTACTCTCAAGTACTCGTACTTCAATGGCCAGAATTAAAAACACTGGTCCATAACTAAGATTCAGAAAGTGGAAAAACTCAATTTTTGGTAAAGTTAAACTAGTGAAATCAGCCCAAGCAACTTTCACAAAAATAAAATGAAAAATCTAGTTTAGTATTATATCACATGGACAAATTTTTTTTGAAGTCTTCATAGAATCGAATAGCAGGCGTCAACATACACCGTCAGATTCGATGAATCATAAATGTCGCGTAACAATGTAACTAACCTGCAATTATGTCCGGGACTGGTACTTTTACAGAACTGCGATTGTCCTAGGTACAGCTATTCCTCTTGGTCTGTTTCTCGTCTGGGATGGCGTGATTCTCGGAACCATTCCAAGTCCTGAAGTAGGAATGGACAAGATCAGTGATCCAATACAGCTACTAAGATCTAGCAATGGTGTTGTTGGGGTAAGTGGCCCGTGGAGTCATTCTTGAATGTTTCTCTTGCACTCAAACTTAAACAGAACAGCATAGTTTTTGGGCGGGATCTTAAGCAGTCAATAACCTATTTTATTGTACTGTGATCGATGTGATATTTCTGCAGCCAATAATTGAAGTGTTCTCATTTCTTGCGATTGCTACATCGTACATTGGATTTGTATTGGGCCTTACTGATTTCTTATCAGACTGTAAGTTGGATCCCTATTTTATCTAAATATGGTACCAAAGACAGACTTCTAATCTTGGAAGCTGCGTACGGTAAGTTAAATTTTCCTTTGTTTCATGATTTGGAATTTCCAGTGCTGAAACTCCCTTCTGGTCGGAGTAAGCCGTTACCTTACCTGTTGACACTATTTCCGCCATTGGTGTTATCGTTGCTCGACCCAGAGATATTTTTCAAAGCGTTGGATTTTGCGGGGACATATGGAGGTAGGAACATCTTCGCTCCTTATGTTTATGTTTTGCCTGTACGGTTTTGGTTGGGTGCACCAAAATGTTCAAACTCGCCTCTTCACATTAATAACTAGATTTACAAAATGATTGAACATTGATGACCAGGACGCTTTATATGCGATGCAGCTGTTGCATGATAATATATCATAGTATAGCCCATCGTTCCAATTCCAGTATCTTTCTTCTACTACTGACACAATAAAGTAAACTTTGGCTTGTAGTTTTAGTGTTGTTTGGAATTCTTCCTGCTGCTATGTCCTGGTCAGAGAGGCAGTCAAATTCAGCCCAGGCACAAATCACCCCTCGACTTGTCCCAGGAGGCAAAGTCTCCCTGGCATTTATGATCGGAGGAGCGGGGTATGTCATTTCTTCAGAGCTACTAGAAAACCTGGGGTTTCTACTTCACCCATGAATAGCCTTGGAGCATACTACATAAAAAAGTTACTGTGTCACATTGAAGTTATTGTGTAGTATTTGTGGTGATTACGTATAAAATGTAATATGAGAGACAATTTGTCTGCTATGTTGTATAGAATGTAACCAGTCATGCGTATTACTGAAGATGCAATCAAGAAAGATTGTTTAAACTGCTGTCTCGGGTTAATATAAGAATTGAATTTGTTAGGAATGAGAATGAGGTTGCGAACTGTCAAACAACCTCACGGTGAACTATTTGTTGGAGCCAGCTATTGACTAGATAGCCATCTACATCACTGGACAGTTAAAACTGGAAATTCATCTAGGCGTATGTGAAGAGTTTCTGAGTTCACAGGCTACAGCCCCCAAGTAAAACATTCCCAGTACCAACCAAATTTCCGAGTAAACACACTAGCAATATGCATACAAGAGGAGATTTAACCGAGACAAAATGCATTGCATACATTTGAAAAGAAAAATACTGCATTTCACATGTTCGAATATCTATATGCTTCAAATATATAAAATCGTCTTAGCCTTACCATCTTTTTGTGTTCCTCGTTATCATCAACATTTTCTTACTCTTCTTTCTTTTTAAACCACCCTGTGGCAGAAAAAAACTTTTGAATTGGATTTTCTTCTTCTTTCTTGATCACTTTAGTCTCTTTTACTTCATCTTTTTCAGTCACACTAGCAATTTCTTTGTTGTCGGCTTCTTCTCCTTCTTCTTCTTGTCGCTGTTGTTGGCTTATTTCGTCTTCGTTTTTCTTCTTACCTGTCTCTAATACTTCACTAAAAAAACTAGGTAGAGTTGTTGCATCTTTCTTTTCGTTCATCTCTTCTTCATTAACATCTCTTTTTTCAAACACTATGTCGACATCTTTGTTTATCTCCTTGATGTCTTTCTCATTTTCTTCTTCAGTACATTCCATAATGTCGCTACTACCGACTTCATTACCAGTACTGCTTTGGATGCACATCTCTTTGTTTTCAGTGAGCCCATTATCATTTGTAGCAATTTCATCATGAGAATTGGTGTCGATTCTAATCTCTTTCTCAATAGCTCCTTCAACACCCCAATCAGTTAATGTATTAATCAAGAAACTCAATATCAATAACAACTGGCTAATGCCCATTCCAAATGCGGCACTCGTTGTATTACCGCTGGTAATTTGTCAGCTGCATTGTCAAATTTGACCGGCAGGGTCTCGACGACTTGTACGAGGATGCCGATCTTGTTGAAGATGTAGCTGGATGGCGGGAAGACATTCTCAACGACGTTTTCGGCGTATAAGATTCGATCATCTGTGTAAGAGAGGATTGCTAGGGAGTGATTCTTGATTGTGTGAACAATTGGCCTCACAACTCTACCTAGTTTTTGTGCTATTGTGCCAACTGGGTTAGGCAGTAGTTCTGCTTTCTTATAGGCCTTGGAGGCTGTTGTCAACATTGCATTTCAGGTGGTATGGAGAAGACCAAGTCTTTTGTTTGTGTTTCCATTATTCTCCATTTTAGATAACCTAAAACAAAATATTAGACAAATTACTTAGGCTAGATTATAGAAATTTTGGTATTAGAAACATCTGGCCTTGTGCTACAATGTTAGTACTACTAAAGTTTCTTGGATTTACAGTTCAGGGGCGGAGCTAGCTTGGAGCATGGTTGTGCAGATGCACAGCCAGCCCAACTGACTCTCAAGCCTAATAAGCCCATGGACATTCATATCGAGAGTTTGCCTCCCACTGATCGGGACCAACCGTTCATTCACGGATGGATGCCCGGACCGTTCGTTAATGGGTTGGATGCAGATGGAATTTTTGAGATCCAACGGATTAAGGATCGGGTCCGGATGCAATTTTCAAAATCCATTGGACATCCATATCCGTTAAATTAAGTGCATTTATATAGTTCTAAAAAATACTATGGATCATTTAGGATTTTCTTAAGGTGTTTGCTTGGGGGTGCTGTATATGGCATTTTTATCTTCCTGTACATATCTTTTTTTGAAGCATATATAGGATTTATGTTGGCTTTATTTTCTTTATTATAAATTTCAACTAAAACAAATCCATTGGATTATCTATATCCTATTCGTCCATCCGTGTATCCATTGGATGCAAATTCGTTGGATATGGATTGAATGCGGATGCCAAATTTGAAATCCGTAACGTATTGGATTGGATACGGATGGGGTGAAAACCGGCCCATACCGACCCATGCTCACCTCTGAGCCACAGAAAGATTTAAAATTCATCCCGATCGGTAATGTGTTGAATCCGTGGAATTGGGGGCACCCATGTCCAACCCACCAAATTGGCAGGTGCTGGATTTTAATCCATATCAGTCCACCATCCGCGGATTCAACACCCGCGAGTGAGGTTTGCGGGTTGAATGTGGGTGGACTCATGGATTTCATATTTTTATAGAAAAATAGGTAACATCATAATAAAAAATAATTTACATATTAAACTCCTCAAATTTAAAGAGTGTTAAATTATTGTAACATAGAAATGCTAAATTGATGATAAAATGCCTTAAATATCCGTTGTTTGTAAGATAGAAATGCTAAATTGATAATAAGATGCCTTAAATATTCGTTGTTTGTGTGGTGAATCCCCCAAATGGCCTTCAAAATAAAAAGAATATCTTTATATATTTGTTAAATTTTACCATTTACTCCTTATCCAAGCGAGTGTAATTGTCAGATGGATTTTCGGGATTGCACATGCATCCGACCCAACATATGTCGAGCTTTTAGAAACGCATCCATGTCCAACCGGCAGATGGGCAAGTTGGATACCCACAAAATTATGCGTGGATTGGGTTGATTCGGCGGGCGGGGCGATGCACACTCATCCCTTTGTGACTTGTAGCTCGGATGGTGTTACAAGTCACGAATCCGAGTAAGTCGTTAAGTTTTTTTTTACTTGTATTTTCCGGTATCTAACTTGGAAAAGTCAAATATAACTTGTATCCGAAAAATCTCTAATAAATTCTAAAAAACCTATAATTTTATTATTTATACTTTTTAGTCGGATGTAATAAATTAGATTTAGATATAACATTCGAATCATTGTCGGGTGAGCCATATTTGGATGAAATAATTGAGTCAAGAGAAAAGACGAGAAAACAATCTTGTAGCCAGCCGAGGAAAAGAAAAAAAGATGTTGTTAACTAGCCTAAGCCAGAAGAGGTCCGTGACTAAGGTCCTAAGTACCTAAGATTAACATTAACATAGACAAGGAAAAAAAACACATAAAATTGGTTAAAAAGACCAAAATCAACAATTTCTAGATGAAATGGACAGTTAAATTTTGATACTGTTTAAATGGACAAAAATGTAAAAATAGACAGGATGTAACCAGTTTCATCGTGCCCATTTTGAAAGATTTTTTTTTATTTTTAATTTACACAGGATGTATCCAGTTTTATCCTTACTATTTTTTAAATTTAAGCTAGGATGAAACTTACTATTTTTTTTTAACCATTTTACCTAAATTATTTTTTACTCGTCCATTTGAACCGTGATTTAAAAATATTTGGACAAATGATCCATTTTTCGAATAAAAAAATCTAACAAATATCTCCGATTTCACAAACGGAAAATACATCTCAGTTGGCACAAATTTCAAAAAGCGCTGGGCGAAGTTCTTCTCCATGGCTTCTTCTTATGCCAATAGAAAACTACTTAATTTCAAAAACATAAATGAAAAGATAGAAAAGCTTGGACAAATTTCATACCTGAAATATCTGTGAAAAGGATTTAGACAACGAAACGAACTCTAAAAATTGATGGTTCATTTCCAATCCCGCACGCTCTTTCTCAAATGTTAGACCATCACATCTTATAGGTCGGTGCCTCAAAATTATAAGCGTGAGTTGTAAAAAGAAATCCCATGATGCTGGTGGTACCCCTTATTTCAAAATACTTCACTTGCAGATTAAACTAACAGTCTAAAGTGAATTAAATAATACTCATGTTAAGCTATAAGCAGGAAGAACGACCAGTTGGTAGTAATGTGATTGAAGCAGCAAGCAGGTTGTCTTGGAACTAGAGAGACTAGATGTTCACTTCCCAGTACCAGACCAGACCAGACCATTTGTAAATCACTGACAATTCTATATAGATTTTTTTTTTTTTTGGTCAAAAAAGGGACTTCAAAACAGCCCGTATTCCTCATCCCACGATCTTAGTCAAATTCAAAATAGACAGATACGATCAAAAAGAAAAAATATGACCAAAAAAATATTGTCCATCTCCCAGAAATGATAATGTATGGATAAAGTATGACCAAAAAAATTGTCCGTCTCCCGGAAATGATAATGTATGGATAAAGTATGACCAAAAAAATTGTCCGTCTCCCCAAGATGATGACATATATGACTGCATTATATGAGTGCAATAAGAACAATTTTTGGAGTCCGTCCCCGACTAGGTCAATCTTATTTATTAAGATTAATTATACTAAGGCGGCCTTACTATTTTACAGCATTTCCTATGAAATGAACAAACTATTTTGCTCCCACTATGGACTCAACAAACATGAAAAATGGATGTTCGATTGTTTGTTCATTGAGTTGGAGGATGTAGCGAGCGTTTGATGTTAGACCGGGCGATCTTTCCTCAAATGCTGGCGTTTGAGACACAACCGCTGGCGCTTTCCCAGGCAGCGCGCGTTTTTCACAAAAACGCCAGAGCTTGTCCTTCTAGCGCGCATTTGTCATAAAAGCGCCAACGGCTGAATCTGGACGGCCAGAAACCCTTGTGATCTAACGGCTATAATTTTTCAGTACTCCTCATTTCAACTCCAAATTTACACATTCTACACATTCTTCACTCTCAAATCATCTACAAAAATGCCTTCCAGAGTTCGTGGTGTTAGATACACTCAACAAGAGGATTTAGCTATTTGCAGAGCCTACGTTATTCACAGTCAAGATGTTGCCGATACTGGTAGGAATGTATCCCAATCGACGTTCTGGTAGAAAGTTTTTGAAATGTTCGCCGCTGAAACGATGAACATTCATGGGCGTGATTGTCACGAATTGGCGCACCGTTTTAGTGTAATTTCGTGTAATGTATCGGAATTCGTCGCTCAACTAATGGAGAATCACAAAAATAAGCTCAACGGTGAAGCCGAACATGAATTTTTGCCCAGAACTCTAGCGATGTGGCCAGCATCTCACCGCGGTCGTCCTTTCGACTTCCATGCTTGTTTCAACATTCTTAGGGTGCTAATCAAATGTGATCCCTACATCGCCCTAGGAATTCCACCACCCACCGAGAATTGACGCCTATTTATTTTATTCTCATGTATGATGTGGTTGTTCAATGCAGTATGTTTTTATTTATGAAATTGATGGTGCAATATTTAATCGAGGAAAATTTTTAAATTACTTATGATATTTATGGTTTTAGATAATCGTAATAACACAAAATAAACAACAAATTTTGAATCGATTTGTACTTCAACTTCAATCAGCCCACTCCACCAAAAAATAATTAGGAGATTCCCAGGAATGCCTACCATATGTGTCTTCTTCATAAGAAGTCCGCAAATGTATAAAAGTCTTGCAATCGGGCTTTGAGCATCCACTGATTCTCTATGGACAATGTTTGTATTTGTGATCTCCATATCCACAATGCAAGCGTGTAATAACTCCTTATTCAATTTTGCTTTAAGTTTGAAGTTTTTGCAGAGTGTTGCAATCTTTTTTTCTTCTTATTCTTCCTTTTTAATCTTCATAGCATCATCTAGAATATGTGGTTCCTCTAGACAGTTGGGATCTTGACATTGCAAATACCTGAGCTTTTCTGGTTGTGATTCAATCACCATTCTGATGCGTGAACAACCTTCCCGCGGACACTTTGAATACATCCAAGGGCATTGCATAAGACTGTGGTTATCCATGAAACATAATGGACAAACCTCTTTTGCTTCGACACATAATATTTTCTTCGTTTTTCCTTTAGAAAACATGATGGATGTTGAGAAAGAAATATGTTGGTTTGGTTGAGAGGCCACTCCTAGTGTTGTATTTATAACAAGTAAATAGGCGTTGGTAATTCAAATGAGCGGTTTTACTAAAGTCGTGCGGTTTTACCAAAGAACGCCAACTCCTATGGTAATTCAAACGGGCGCTTAAAGGAAAGTCGCACGCAGTTGTATTACCAACGCCAACGGCTAAATTCCCAACGGCTCGATCTTCTTTCTCGACCTATAAATTTCATTCCTCCCATCTCCAAAATCACATCTTCTTCTTCTTTTTTGTTTTTCTAAATCTCTTCAGAAATGTCTGTTAGAAATCGTGGTCCCAAGTTTACTGACGAAGAGGATATAACTATATGCAAAGCATATTTTTTTCATAGGATAATCACTGGTGTTGTTATTTTTCATGACGGTTCTTTTTGAGAGAACGTTTTTCAATGTTCGTCTCATTGACGGGAAACCCAGGAAACCGAGATGCTCGTCGTTTGTGTGCTCATTTTCAATCTATTAGGCTTGTAGTCAAGCCATTTCTTGTTCTGCTAATGGAAATTGATCGAGAAAAGTTCAGCGGTGTAACTGAAGATGAAGTGATCCAAACAACTCTTGATAATTGGGAGGAAGCTCAAGATAAACCTTTCGTTACGAAGCGTGTTTCATAATTCTAAAAGATGGTCCATCTCAAGAACATCGTTACTGCACCCGAATGTCGCTCCCGGTCTTTACAGTGGAAGAAGATGTTGCCCTAGTTCGATGTTGGTTACATCGTATGATGAGACCAATGAACAATGACAATTTCTAGGAAAGAGTATTGAGACATTTTGTAGCATCGCGGAACGAAGCCATAAGAAACAGTAAGAGCCTAGAACTAAGAATTGCACAAAAATAACTGGATTATGAATGATATTCCAGATTAAATTAGCTAGCATTGCAAAGTTATAATGATGAAGTTGTTTCAATCATAAACCTCATAGCCTTTTAGGAAATTTCATATTTTTTCCAAGATATGAAGTATTTGTTGTTGTGATTTTTTGAACTATTCCACCAATAATTCCTCTGAATTTGATCAATTTGGTCGATAGTTGTATCAGGTAATTTCAGCACTTGCATATAGTACATGCTCATAGTACTAAGAACAAAATTCAGTTGAGTAGTCTTACCATCTTGGTTGATAATTTTGATACTCGATCCTTGAAGTCTCTCAGACATATGCTCCAAAATAGATTGTCAATTCTTTGTTCTTGATCTATGCAGCAACAAAGGTATACCTAAACATCTTTCACCAAGACCCATAACCTTCATATGAAGAATGTTACTAAATTGGCTTCTGAGAGAAGGAGAAAAATTTTTACTCACGAAAATAGTTGATTTCTGGAGATTCACACTACACGAAATCAGGGAATTTGTAACGTCAAAAAAACGTTACTATCTATATATTGTAACGTCAAAAATCGTTGGAAAAGTGTTGTTATTATTAGTGTTACAATAATTTATCAACGGTTGATTTTGTTACAATAAAAATTTATTAAATAACGGTTTCATTCGTTGGAATAAATACACCGACGGTTATTTAGTCAGCACAAGATTTATCTGATGTCATTTTGTTGTAACGGATAGCCGTTATTGTGCAGATCGTAATGGTTGGTCTGTAACAGTTCGGTGTAACAGATACTGTAACGGCGACTTTATGTGTAACGGTTGCCTTATTGACACTTGTCATTCCTTGTAACAGATACATCAACGATTTTAATCGTTGATTGTAACAGATTGGGTTTAACAGTTATTGTAACGATTCACAACCGTGATAGCTCAGTGTAACGGCTGCCATATGACACGTGTCTATCTATTCTAACGTTTAAAGTAACGGATTCAAACGTTGATGATTGATTGTAACATTTTGGATATAACAGCTTGTTGTAACGATTCGATTCGTAACAGCTGACTATAACGTTTGCCGTCTGCTACGTGTCTATCGCTTGTAACATATAGACTAACGCCTTTAGACATTGACAATTCATTGTAACAGTAATGAATTTTCCAGGTGTACGAATTAATAACAGATATTATAACGTTGATTCGACGTTGGTAAAAAAATAGTTTTTAAAAAAAAAACGTTTTTTTACTGTTATAAATAAGCTCCCATAATTGGACCCTGCAATGCAATGCAATCCATTCCTGAAGCTGCAAATACAATTAGTTTCTGAAGCTGCATTGCAATTCATTTCTGAACCTGCAATATTGAATCTGAAACCCATAATTCAATCTCATTCCGCAGTACATACATTCTCATTTTAGGAGCACAAGGAATTCATTCATTCAATTATTCTGGAATTCAATCTCATTCCACAATACATACATTCTCATTCTAGCATCATAAGGAATTCATTCATTCAATTATTCTGGAATACATACTCCTCAATCATTTACATATGTAAAGTATATATGAGTATCATCTTTATATTGGAAGAACTGCTTAGCCTAAAAAATACATGGTTCCCTATATGGTTATAATCAAGTGAGAAGGGTTGTGTTTTTCAGCAGTTTCTAAATATAAGCAAGTGTTGTTCTGCATTATATATACCTTGGCTGAAAAAAGTTGTTATCCGTCAAAAGAAGTTCTCCATTGAGATCATAGTAGCCTTAACCAGCTCTTGCCATCAATTCTAGTATCCTGACAAAACAATAAACGAAACATAAACCAAAATTAGAAACAAATCTCATAGGAGAGAAAGATTCGTTCAGTAATTTGGGCATTTCTTTTTTACATGATTCTGCAAACAATAAAATTAGTGACAATCAAATTGGAAACAATGTTCGCAGGAGAGACAAAGAATCATTCAGTTACATGTGCATAGTCATTCTGTATTTCACACATTTTCATTGTTCAATTCCATTCAATCATAATAATTTGAACGTTGACAACCTAAGTACCAAAAGTTTATATTTATTTGACAGAATTGTAACTGCCAGTTCACATACACGGTTCATATGAAAAAGTATGAAAAGTTGTAGTAAGAGTTTACTCACCATAATAATTAGATACGAGAATGTGTTACTTCTCAGTTGTCCTACTTCCACAGCTTCGCAGGACCAACACTGTCTCATATCTTCCAACTTGTCTACATGTTCAGGTATTCTTGCACATGATCAATTTTAATTATATTTCTCTATCAATGTCCTGCAACGCAAATACAAGGGTAGGGATAAACTTAATTCAAGAATTTTGATCTTGGTTACAAGTTAATCCCTCGCTTGTACATCTTTGCAAGGCCAACATGGTCTCACTTGTTCATCATTTGTCCAGCTTCAGGTGTTTGCATTAATGAATCCTCAAAAAGCAAAGAGAATGGTAGTATGAATCAACTAAAGATTTTCATTTAGAGGAGACCATAACAATGATAAGTAATGCACATAACTTTAGTGTGGTAAGAGTTTACTCACCAACTGGAATTAAGTAGGTTGCTTGTCAGGCTTGTTGCATTATCAATCTCCATAAGGTAAGCACTATTTGTGCCAAGAGAAACAACCCATATCCTACAAGACTTGTTCAATAAGTCGAGATAAAATCATTTGAAGCAAATTCATTTATTCCATCTCTTGAATAGCCTTGCAGGAACAGACAACAGTCTCTTATCTTGTTCTTCACTTCAGATGGTACCACAACACTAACACATCTCTAACTTCAAGTCTTCCGGTCAATGAGTCCTCAGAAAACAAAAAGAGAATGGTAGTAAGTGAGTATTTCAGTCAGGATAAAATAATAACAAGAAAAACTAATTATCATAAGAGTTTAGTCACCAATGGAATTAGAGAGGAGAACGTATTAGTTGTCAGGTTAGCTGCATCGATCTCCTTCATTTACAGTAAACCTAACGACTAATACATATCCACTCTGAAAAATCTATGGTGGTAAGTTGCACCTGTTGGAAGGAGTCATGTAAAACATATATTTGAAGAGATCATAATAGGTAAGTAAACAAACCTGAGATAGAAAAGGAAACCTGCACCTTCGCATCAACAATGTCTCATATAACGGCTATGCAATCACATCTTTATCTAGGTTCCTCACTAGTCCTGCAAGGCTACGTAAGTGGTGGAAAAACTACATTACAAGATATGCACTTGTTACCTATGAATTTGTGCCACACTTACACAGCTTCAGGTCGCATCAAAGAATCCTGGCACAACAAAGGGAAGGGTATTAAGAATCAATCAATTTTTATCAAGGGAAATAAACCTTCATAATAGTAAGTAATGCAAGAAACTCTAATGTGTAAATATTTTGCTCCCCAACTGGAATTAAAGAGGTTACTTGTCAGGTTTGCGACATCGATCTCAATAAAGTGAGCCTGATTTGTGCCAAAATAAACAACACACTTACACAGAGTTCACGGAAAATTAAGATACACGGTAATATGTTTTCTCTGCGTGAACTCTCTGTGGTGAGTTGTTTGTTCTTGCATAAAAATGAATATCTCGTTCTTTCGTTGTATACCTATCCTACCAGACCTGTGCAAGAGATTGAAATAAAATCACATGAAGGACTTCATTTATTCAAGATCTTGATCAGCCTTGCAGAAAACAACTAACAGTATCATATCTTGTTCTTCACTTCAGGTGGTACTGCGACACTAACACATCTCCAACTGCGAAAATGTTATTAAGTTAGTGTATCAACCAAGAGAAACTAATGATAACAAGAGAAACTATTTACTATACGAGTTTACCCACCAATGAAATTAGAGTGAAGATGAGTCAGTTGGCAGTTTTGATGTATTGATCTCCTTCATTTACAGCAAGCCTAACAACTAATACATCTCCACTTCGTAAACTGTATGGTGGTAAGTTGCATCTTTTGTCAGGAATCATGTAAAAAACATACTCGAAAAGATCATAATAGGTAAAAAAACAAACCTTAAGGAAACCTATAGAAGCCACATGTTTACTCTCCAAATGGAATTAATGAGGTTACTTGTCTAGTTTGTTGCATCCATCTCTATAAGGGGATCATGACTTTGTGGTTGAATGCCAATCCTGCAATTCATGTTCAAAAACTTGGAATGAAATCATTTATAGAAACTTAATTAATGAATAGATCATAATAGGTGACAAAACAAACATGCGATTAAAAAGGAAACCTGCAGCAGCATTGTGTTCATGGGAATGGCTAGAATCTTAGACTAAGGATACAACTCATATCAATATGTAGGTGTATATTAATCCTGCAAGGCTCTCTAAGGCAGGAATAAATTCATTTTGACCAAGTTGATTTTGTCTAATAATGAATTTATTCAAACGCTCAAATAGCAGAACAATACTGTCCATATAGGAACTGCATATAGAACAAGAGGGAAATAAATTACAACCAAACAACCATAAATATAGAGCAGCAATCTTATGAAAGAGATTACAGTTGAGTTGAATAAGCCTTTGGGTTGTAATCTATAGAAAGAGATTACAACATCCAAGAGAAAAAAAAATGTAAAGCAGTAAACATCAGCTTATAAACAACAACAACAACAACAACAACAACAAAATCTATTAAATGTATAGCAAAAATCTATTGAAAGACATTAGTCATGGATGCTAAGTAGTAAACAATATAGATTGTTAGAGCATAGCTCGATCAACCTCGCATGTGTTTCTATATCAAGCATGTTTGTCAATGTTAGTGACAAAACTATAAAGTCTTGATTTCTAGCCTATTAACTAAGTCTCGGACTAGGATAGGAAAAGTGTAGTTGAGCTCAAGGACTTCATGGTGATTCAACGACAACGACGAAGATCTACACCAAGGAACCGTGGAACTTCATCAAAAAAAAGGTATGTGAAGACTTGAACTTATCTATCACTCGAAAGTCTATCTATTCTTCTCCTACTTCTTATGAGACAAAAGTCGTATGCTATATAGACTAGATCATATACACTTGATATTTCGAGCTGAGTATTCATTGCTTATCTTTTACTCGAAATCATGTGTTGGTAAAGCGTTTCACTTTGATCAGGTTTATCTTCACTAGTGACAAAAGTCATGAAAGTTTCAATCACTTTTGAAATTGCTCTGACGAGAAAGGTTTGTCGTTCTTCACGACTAAATGTCGCCCTCTGAGAATATTTCAATGATTGAAATGATAGTTTAGATTATATAACCATGTATTCCTTGAACCGAAGTTTTCGAACTTTGTTGATCAAGAGAAATCGGTAGGATTGTGGAATTGGCTTTCCAAGTCCACGAGCACAGTCCGCGAACTGACGGAAGTTCTGGACCGAGAATTTCTGCTGGGATTTCCAAAACTCGTTTGTGTGCTAAGTCCGCGAACTGGAGGAAGTTCTCGACCCGAGAACTTCTGCTGAGTTTGGAAAACTCAACCGATTAACTTAAGTCCGTGAACTTGTTTGTGAGCTTAAGAGGTTATGATCTAAAGATGTGCTCTGAACATGAAATATTAATTATTAAAGAATGCTTTATGCAAACCGTGGCTATAATATTCATGAGCCGATTCTAATCGAATCGAATTATCTTTGTTTCAATTGTGTCTTGTGTAGTTACATAAGATCTCATAGCAATTGAAAAACTCTTAACTAGTTCATTTGAGTCAATTGAACTAGTTATGGTGAAGAACAACATGATTAATATGAGATTCTCATATGGTTGACCTTTTGGGTTATCATGTGGAACCAACATACGTGTACTCGTTTGGGCATGGTTTTTCTCAAACCCAGTAAACGTGTACCCAAGTGTGTGTGACAAGCTATGTCTTTCGATCTAACGATTGAGAGATATTGGCTTGAATCTAAATCAGGTTTCATCTAACGGTGAATAGAGTTTGCTTTGTACCAAAGGCAAAACCCTGATTTGAAGGCTATATAAAGGAGACTTCTAGCATTGAGAAAACCTAATCCCTACACGTCTGTGTTCTACTAGTGCTCTCGCTAGAGTCGATCTCCATTAACTATTTAGTTTCTTCTCTAAACTCGAGTTAACGACTTAAAGACTTCATTGGGATTGTGAAGCCAGACCGATACTACTTTTATCGTAGTTGTGTGATCTGATCTTGCATCTTCTATCGTACAAATACAATCGATTGATTGGATTGAGATCGTGAGAGTTCTCCGATAAGAAAGATAAAGAAGTCACAAACATCTTCGTCTCACTGTTTGTGATTCCTCGACAATCCGCTTGTGTAGTTAGGAAGGATTGTAGAGAGGTGATTGATTAATCTAGGTTGTTCTTCGGGAATATAAGTCTGGATTATCAATTGGTTCTTGTTACCTTGATTTTATATCTAAAGACGGAATAAAATCTAGGGTTTATCTGTGGGAGACAGATTTATCCTTTCGATAGACTTTTCTGTGTGAGACAGATTCGTTTATTATCAAGTATGTGATTTTGGGTTGCAGAAACTCTTTGTTGTGGGTGAGATCAACAAAGGGAGTCAAGTACGCAGTGTCCTTCTGGATCAGAGGCGTAGGAGTACAACTGTACCTTGTATCAGTGGGAGATTGGTAGGGGTTCAACTATAGATCAGTCCGAAGTTAGCTTGGAGTAGGCTAGTGTCTGTAGCGGCTTAATGCAGTGTGTATTCAATCTGGACTAGGTCCCGGGGTTTTTCTTCATTTGCGGTTTCCTCATTAACAAAACTTCTGGTGTCTGTGTTATTCATTTTCCGCATTATATTTTATATAATAGAAATAATACAGGTTGTGCGTTCGTGATCATCAATTGGAAATCCAACCTTTGGTTGTTGATTGATATTGATTGATCTTTGGTACCGTCCAAGTTATATCTCTTTGATAAAGACTCGCAGATTTCTATTTGCTTGAGTAAAGATCAAATCGAGAGATTGAGATAGTAACTCCTTGAGATGCTTTTTATCTAAATTGAGTCTGACTGTCTAGTTGATTCTCTAGCAAAGTATTTAGGAGTTAGTCCATACAGATTTCTAAGCGAAATATTGGGTGGTGTTGTTAGACACCCGCTTTTTTAATTGGTATCAGAGCAGGAAAACACGTTAGAGACCTTATAAGTCTGTGTTTGTAGTGATATGATTATGGACGAGTCTATCTCTAATAACGTACCAGTTCAGAAATTACCAGATGATTCTAAAATCTTGGATTCACCTGAGAGAACTGTCACATCTAAATCAATATCCAAACATTCTCTTGATGTAAAAACTGTTGATTGGGAAAATCTCCTAGAAGAACAGTTGGATGAACTTTCTGATGAAGGTGATTCAGATATTGATAGAGATGTTGATGAGGAAGTCTCAGAGTATGTTAAGTTTTTGGATTCGTGGAATATGAAGAAGATTACAACTTCTTATGTCATACCTTTTCTGACTCCTCTCTGTCGAGAAAACAAGAAATTGAGAAGATGTTACGCAGGTGTTTATTTTTCGAATCGTTCTACCGAATCGATCCTCAAGGATTCTGAGGAAAACCTACGTATGAAGTCAGTAGAATGTGATAATCTTTATCAAAAGTACTTTTTGTTGGAAGAGAAACTTGCAGAATCTGAAGCAAGGTTTAACTCTCAGCAAATAAGTTTTGACGACAGAGAAAGCGCTTATCTCACTCGAGAAAAACGCCTTGAGGCTGATTTAGCTGCTTCTCTTGATAAAATCAAGATTTTGGAAGATGACTTGAAAAAGTTCAATACTAGTTCAAGCAAATTAACCACTATGCTAGGAGCAAGTAAAAATCATCGTGATACACGAGGATTGGGCTATAAGGGAATAGATGCTCCAAGTATTAGCAAGGAGGTAAAATTTTTCAAGGCTAGTGATTCTTCTCAACAAAAGGTTTCCACTGATGGAAAAAGCGAAATACCTTCACCGACAGTTAAGGTTCAAAAGAGAAAAGTATATCAACCTCCAAAACCAGCACACATGAATGCGGGTAAGAACGTTCCTTATATTTGTGATTATTGTGGAAACAAAGGTCACCTGGAAAGGAGATGTCGTTTTCGTATAAGGAATGAAAAACTTCATGATATTCTTGTTTGGGTGTCAAAAGAAGTTATTAAACCGGGATCATATGTTAAGGCTAACACTCTTGACATTACGGGTTGTAAACGTCCAACCTTTAGGCAAAGGAATCAGTGCTGTGATAATTCTAGATTTGCCTATAAACGTCATACGAAGACTTTTCACAATCGTAATGGTTATCAAAAGGATAACTTCGTAAAGACGAAGACAAGATCTGATGCTCCCAATTGGAGAAAGACTAACTTTCAAAAGAATAGTCAATCCAATTCTCTTCCAGAAAATCTTGAAGAGAGTAATGGAAAGAAGGTTTCGGTCGTTCCTAAACGCACTCAAAAGTGGATACCAAGGAAAGTCAATGATGTTTTGAGTATGAAAAGGAATGATCTCCCAGAAAGTTCCATGACTATGGAGAAAGCAGTATCCATGATGATGGAACTTAAATAGTTCTTTTGGAAGATGGATTTGGATGTGAAAGGTTCTAAAAGCGATCTCCTTCATGATAATCCAAAAGTCACTTGTAGTGAGCAAGACTTTGTTCACCCCACACAACTTGATTGTGTTGGAAGTGCATCCTCACCAAGGAATGCCCTGCTTTGTATACGGTGAGGGAAGCACAATAATTGGGGCACGCAGATTATATTCGGTAAGGCGGTAGAATTCGATTGGATTCATCTAAAAAGGTATGTCTATAAACTTGAGCAAGATTTGTACTTTTATTTGCTTAGAATACTTATAATAATCTTGCTTATCCTTCATTTCTACCTAACTTGATCTGCGTTTAAGGTTCTTAAATGTTTAGGTTTGAAAATAATAGTTCGAGATGTTTGGACTACTTAGTACACATACCAAGTATGCATAACAGCATTCAAAATCAAAATCTAGGGGTTTAAGTTCGCAAACTTGACGTCGATATTCGGTAAACTTGTTTTTGCCGTAACTTCTTCGTCCAAACTCGGATTTACCTCATTCTTTTTTGCATTCTCTTCCTTATTGAATTCCCTTCAAAATGAAGATGAGAATTGTTGAATTTCGATGATTTTATTGCAGTATTAATCTGTTTTGAAGTATTGCAATATTTTTATGGGATATGTATTGTTTGCGTCCGTGAACTTGAAGGTCCCATATTCGGGCAAAAGTAAAGTCGTCCATGATTGGTATTCGTATTGATGAAAGGACGAATGGACTTTTGACATATACAAAAGTTATGCCTATGCAATCATGTATATGATGGAAAATAGGATTAAATCTTTTGTATGACAAGGATAAAGTCTATTATGTTGTCATGCATATAATGATGCAAAGATAAAATAGATCCTTGTATGTTATCCACGGTATTGATCTTCAATGATCCATTTTATTATGTTTTACCGTGAAGGCTCCATTGTGTTTGATGAACATGCAAGTGCGACGCATTTTCACCCATAATTACATGAGCTAGGACTCATTTTATCACTAATAATATTGTTTTAAGTCTTTTCAAGGAAATAAGCTCTTATGGAAAAGTTGCTCGAAAAGTGGTTTTTGGACCCCGGAGGACACTTGTTATTCGAACTCACAATTTTGGATAAGGGGTAACCTATTACTATGGGGCACTTCACTGGCTAAGGGGCTACCTAATTTGTTATATACACCCCACCGCTATGGGCACCCTTCAAATTGTTACGGGGCACCCTTCAAATTGTTACGGGGCACCCTTCTTCATCACCAAGAACACAAGGTTTTGGCGGGAAAAATGAATCTGTTTCTGCGAATATTTTTGGGATTGATTTGAGGAGATATTGTGGGGATTTACTCTCGGATATGGATAGATACCATCCTGTTTCGAGTAAACAGGGGTGGTAATTGCATTTGAATCGAGAAAGGAAGGAAATTATCACCGGTTAGAAGAAATTGAGGATGAAGATATTTCATAGATTCTGTTGAGTTATTGTGGAAGATTTTGTTGCAGATTTTTGGTAAGATTTTCTGTGATTTATTCGTGCAGATGGATTTAGATGAAGTTATAGTGGCATGACAGGATTGGTAAGGTGCATAATTCCGAAGAAGGAAAGATATATACACGATTTTTGTAAAAGAGGGAAAAAATATCTTCGGGTTTATGGTTGGGTTTCTGGTGAGTTTAATACAGAAGTTAAGTGCAGTTAAGAGAGGATATTCTCCTAGGATCCATATATTTATCATATCAACAGAGTTTGGGAAGTTTTCAAGACAGTTAACGCATGAAGAGAAAGAAATAATCTTCGTGTAATGGCAGTGAGAATAATGGATTAAAGAGAAAATATTCTGCATTAAACTGAGGATATTTGGATGTTGTGGAGTATAAAAAGGTAGTTGGTAAACAGAGAAAGGATATCGAGAGTCTGGGGAAGAAAATAGAGAGTTGCATAGCAACTTCTCTGCTGCTGCAGAGAGAAGAAGAAGAAGAAGAGCTTTGACGCCTACGGACTGTCGCAAGAAACTGTCGTTTATTGACAGTACTTGTAACAGTATGTCTGGCACGCTTAATTGGTATTTGCAACATCTATTGTAACAGTGATTTCTGTAACGCCGACACAGCGTTGCAGATTCATTGTATTATTAGTTTTCTTTAATAAAAACACCATTTGATCTATAAATTATATTTTTGAGTTTTTATTTATCATGAGAAGATAAACCCCAACACTGGGTCGACGGAGGAAGACGAATTTCATACATGGGTAAAATTATTTAATTCTTTATAAGACTTTTGCATTAATTTTAATTGAAATATGATTTGAAAAAATTAGTTATCATTTTATTAGATGGATCATGCTTGCTTAGATGTTTGATGTCCCATGCTTATGATTTATAACTAATGTTTGGAGAATCTACCTTGGCAAAAATAAGAGTCAATATTGTTTTATTTATTGAGCGATAATTGTTTGAGAATGAATAATTGAACCTCTTGATATGAGTTTGGCCGAATCCTAGACCCAGTAACTCTCTATTTTATTCCTTTAAAATTAATCTTAACAAGTCTTAGAGTTCGAATCCCTATTTACTACAATTACAACGACAATCAAAAAAAAATCTTAATCATGTTTTATGTTGAGCACCTTACAACTAAGTCGATTTTCCTTGGATTTGTTGGTTGTTCCGTAAGATGCTATATGTTGAGCGTTATGAACTAAATTAATCATCCTTGGTTATTTAGTTTTGTACTCCATAAGTTTTCATTCTTATGTTGAGTACATGTGCGGTTAAGATGGTCATGTTCCATGATAATCTTAGTCGGGGTTCCATAATATGTTATGTTGAGCCCAAAATAATTAAATTGATTACCTCGGTGATTAGTTTGGTTATTTGTTTGATTCCGATTAGATTAATTATAGGTTCTCTTGTAATTAATCTAATTGAGTTTTCATATATTCCACAAGTTCTTGTGTTGAGTATATGAATGGCTACACTATCATGTTCTTTTGGTTAATGTAGTCACGTATTCCGTAAGGTTTTCCTTATGTTGAGTACTTGAACGGTTAAGTTATTCACCTCCATATGATTAACTTAATCGTAGCTTGTTGCTCCGTGAGTTTACTTATGTTGAGCACTTTCAATTAAATTGATCACTGCTGTGGTTTTGATTTAATTGCGTATTCCAATTTGAATATTCATGGGTTTACTTGTGAGTATTTTGGTTGAGTTTTGGATATAAAAAATCATTCACATGGTTTTTGGTGTCCAAATAAAAATCCTTCTTTTCTTTCGAAATTAAGGTCGCTCTTGTTGTTCCTTTGGGAATGACATCAAATGGGGGAGACTTCTTTTGAACTTGTGCTTAATGGTAATATCTTGCGGGGAGTGCGGCTGTGGAATTTTATAGGGGTTATCTTGCGTCTTAAAACTCCTTGATGAATGTTTTTAGCTTCGGCTATAAGATTACATCTAAATTAAGATGATATGTTGTCTTTCTTTTGGTCATGAAATGTCTCTTGTGGAAATTTCATTATGAACCCGTTCTTGTATCTTTGCCAATTTTATTGACAAAAAGGGGGAGAAATATTGTAGGTCACACTACAAATACATATGGTTTTCGGATCATTGTGTAAGGGGGAGTGGTTTCCATGATTGAGATGGAGTATTGACTAAGGGGGAGTGATACATATCTCCATAGTATTATTGTTAAAGTCGTGATGCAATTGGACTTTGATGTTCATAATAATACTATGACACTATATAATAATGATCGAGAATCTCGATTTCTCTCATTGTTATATCTATGGATATTCAACAACGGTGATACTAAACTTACAACCTTTGGGATCATTGGAGTACTTGGAAGGACGAAGATTTCAAGGAACGTTGAAGATTGGACTATGGAATAGGAGCCACTAAAGTTTATCTTTTTTGTATTCCATATGTATTAATAGGTTTTTCACTAAAATTGACAAAGGGGGAGATTGTTAGAGCATATCTCGGTCAACCTCGCATGCGTTGCTATATCAAGCATGTTTGCCAATGTTAGTGATCAAAACTATAAAGTCTTGATTTCTAGCCTATTAGCTAAGTCTCAAACTATGATAGGAAAAGTGTAATTGAGCTCAAAGAATTCATGGTGATTCAACGACAACGACGAAGATCTACACCAAGGAACCGTGGAACTTCATCAACAAAAAGGTATGTGAAGACTTGAACTTATATATCACTCGAAAGTCTATCTATTCTTCTCGTACTTCTTATGAGACAAAAGTCGTATGCTATATAGACTAGATCATATACACTTGATATTTCGAGCTGAGTATTCATTACTTAGCTTTTACTCGAAATCATGTGTTGGTAAAGCGTTTCGCTTTGATCAGTTTTATCTTCACCTAGTGACGAAAGTCATGAAAGTTTCAATCACTTTGGAAATTGCTCTGACGAGAAAGGTCTGTTGTTCTTCACGACTGAATATCGCCCTCTGAGAATGTTTCAATAATTGAAATGAGAGTTTAGATTATATAACCATGTATTCCTTGAACTGAAGTTTTCGAACTTTGTTGATCAAGAGAAATCGGTAGGATTGTGGAATTAGCTTGCCAAGTCTGCGAACCCAGTCCGCAGACTCAGTTCTTGAACTGACGGAAGTTCTCGACCGAGAATTTCTGTTGGGATTTCCAAAACTCGTTTGTGTGCCCAGTCCGCGAACTGGCGGAAGTTCTCGACCCGAGAATTTCTGCTAAGTTTGGAAAACTCAACCGATTAACTTAAGTCCGCGAACTTGTTTGTGAGCGTAAGAGGTTATGATCTAAAGATGTGCACTGAACATGAAACATTAATTATTAAGGAATGCTTTATGCAAACCGTGGCTATAATGTTCATGAGCCGATTCTAATCGAATCATATTTGTTTCAATTGTGTCTTGTGTAGTTACATAAGATCTCATAGCAATTTAAAAACTCTTAACTAGTTCATTTGAGTCAATTGAACTAGTTATGGTGAAGAAGAACATGATTAATATGAGATGCTCATATGGTTGACCTTTTGGGTTATGTACTCGTTTGGGCATGGTTTTTCTCAAAACCAGTAAACGTGTACCCAAGTATGTGTGATAAGCTATGTCTTTCGATCTAACGATTGAGAGATATTTGCTTGAATCTAAATTAGGTTTCATCTAACGGTGAATAAAGTTTGCTTTGTGTAGATGGTGGATTTTCGACAAAGGCTAAAATCGTAAACTCATAATTATACGAAGCTCTGATTCAGCAATCAAATGTGAGTATCGAGACACGGGTCTCTCATCGAATTCTCAACGGAGAGTATTTCCTCTCAGAGTACATGTAGATATGTAGTCTCACGACTGGACAACGGCATATCTCATGAATACTGAATACTTTCAGTGATTATTTCTATATAGTATCACGAGATGGACGGCTCCTAGACAGCTTGCTCTGCTAGTATAGAGCGATAACGTCTTCAGGAACAAACAACAAGTTTACCCTGACTATATAAAGGATATGACTTACCGACAAGCTCATATCGGGATAATTAATGCTCCTAGACAGCTTGCTCTGCTAGTATAGAGCCACAAAGTTAATTATTCCTAATTAAGATTAATTCTGCCGTGACATTCACTACTGAATTCCCAGAATAATCTATTACTGCTCCTATTCCATGGTCGAATCCACGACTGGTCCCATGGAACGGCAATAACAATTGTTCCGATTCTATGATCGAATCCACGGCTTGATCTCATAGAATAGCAATAACTATATTATCTCATTACTCTGATTTCATGATCGAATCCACAACTGGTCTCATAAATGGTAATAGATAAATCTTAATTACTCTGATTCTATGGTCGAATCTGGGATCCCATGGAATGGTAATGCTCACTTTATTATTCTGAATTCGTAGTCGAATCCTCAGCTGATCTTATGAATTAATAATAAACATCTTATTACTCAGTTTTGTGAATTATTCTCCACCGAATTCCATAATTAGTAATAAATAATCAACTACTGGGCGTCTGAGCTACCTCTAAGTAAGCCCCGATTAAAATGGTGAAGGTGTATTCAACGACGATACACTAACAGTCACAGCACGAACGAGTATTTCAAAATACAACGAAACGATGAACCTATGCAAAATAGAGAATAAAATAATAAATAATTAAAAATATTGACTAGGGTGCTGGGAACATGGACACACGACCGACCGACCGTGTCGTGGTCAATCCCACGCCAGTATTATATTTTTAATGCATTTTTATTATTTTCCATGATTTGATGAAAATTCTCTCATTTTATCAAATCTCCTTCGTCTCGAGGAAACTCCTCGGTTTCATGGTACTTCCATAAATCCATAAAAAATAATATAAAATTAAGAAAAGGAGTGTGGGGCGTGACCATTGGTCAACCGGCCATGCCTTGGTCCCAACCGGCCCCACACCCCACGGTTCCTTATTATTTTATTAATATTATTATTATTTCTCTAATTTCATGACAAAACTCCTTGATTTCATGGTATTTTTGCACAAATCATCAAATAATAATAAAATAAAATAAATTATGAAAACTTGTGGGACCGGGCCTTGGCCGGCCGGCCATGCCCTAGCCGGTCCCACACGCCCTTTGATTTATTATTTTATTATTATTTTTCCTTGAATTCATCAAATTCCTTGATTTTATGGTATTTCTCTCAAATTAGGAAAAATTTCCTCAAATCATCAAAAATACCTAAAAATATTAAAAAATTATGAAAAACTCGTGGGATCGGTCCGTAGCCGGCCGGCCATGCCTCCATGGACCCACACGCCCGTGTTTTTATTATTTTAATATTTTGCTTCCATGAACTCATGAAAACTCCTTCAATTCATGGAAACTCCCTAAATTCATCAAATTTTTCAAAATTCATGAATTTTTCATAAAATCATCAAAAATATTATAAAATTAAGAAAAAGGCACCACAGGACCGTGGTCACGACCGGCCGACCATGCCTTGACCACGGCGGTCCCACGCCTCCTCATTCCTTATTTTATAATTATTGTCCATCATCTCATGGTGTTTTACTCAGTTTCGTCGAAACCCTAATTTTGGCATATTTTCTTGAATGGATGCTCAATTGCACGTTAGAAAATATCAAAATTCTCAGGACTGAGACGCGGACGCATTGGGGACACGAGCACACTATCTTGACCGACCAAGATTGACTCTTTGGCTCACGGAATCCGGTCCCATCAATTTTCACAGTTTTGACCTAATTTGCACAATTGCTCGTATTAGGTCCAAAACTCTTCCAAACACTTTGGATTTTCATGAAGTGAGCGTCAGGCGGTCACGTGACAACCCAGGGCCGGTTTCATGACTCCACGGTCGGTCCTTCGCCTCGTCATAATTAATTAGGTTTTCTCACCTAAGGCTCAGACAAGCATTTTCGAATAAATGATTAAACCAGCATTTATTCATTCTTTCGCCAACAAATCGTCAACTCTACAAGGAGTTCTTCGTATTTGCTCACGTGAGCATATGGACACTACATGGTTGATCCACGGTATCATGTAGTCGCTCCCTCCTTCGTCCCATGGTTAAACTTCTGACGAACCATGAATTGATGATCAATTGATCAAATTAGGGTTTATGAATCGAAGGATCATCATTCCAGATTCCAACCTTAATAATTTTACGACGGCCTCATGGTCATTAATCTACAATTATGCTCGGTTCAACGACCAGTATTCTAATTAATATTTTTGGTACGCTGCCAATAATCCATCAGATGAGCAACACATGCTCAGACGATCAAATATTCAACAATTCATCACATGAGCAACACTTGCTCAGATGATAAATATTTTCTCGAACCAAGGAATATTGGTTCAACAATCAATATTCAATGATCCATCGAATGAGCAATACTTGCTCACTTCATCGTAAGAACTATACCTCTGTCTCATGACATGTTCAATTCATGAGTTTCAGAATATCATGTTCAACTCAGCAACTACATGGACTCATCGTCCCATCAGACCACAAAGTCATCAATTGACTAACATAACAGGAGACGACAATTGTGTCACTTTGGGGGGATATCACTTAGGGTTTTGGTCTGGCGGTCTACGACACGTATGTTCAAACACACGATGGAATGTGAGCAATTCGTGCAATCAGTTGAAGGAATTCACGAGGTAGTGGGTGGAAAATCGACCAAGTCTCCACACGTTGAGCAACTGGTTTCAAACACGATCTCCACTTCCCTATTCCTTGATTCCATCAACTGTCACACTTCATGGAATCATGGTGTCTAAAATTCCAACAATATAAATAAGTCTCTGAATCATGATTGAATCATCAGCATCATCAGTATCATCAATCTCACGTCAAACTGACAACACGAGATCATCAACTCATCAATTGAGCAACTACTCTCAATTCAACAATTTCAATCATTCAGAGCTTATCATATTCATAATTCACACACCCACAATCTTTGATTACCATTGATTCCACACATTTCTCAGCTTCCCTCCTACAGATCAACCCATCTTCTCTTGTGACCGAATTTACTCTGGAACGGTCATTGTCTTGATTTAGGCCGGAGTACTACAGATTGATCTCTCGAATCTAAAGAACCCCCTTTGCAGCAGTGCATCTGTGTGAGGTTTAAAATTTCGCTCGGTTTGAGGAGTCTCCTCCGTACGGTCGTCTCCTCACTTCCTTAAAAACCAGCAAATCGTTTTTCCCCATCTACAGATTGGCGACCACAGTGGGAGATCATTCTCTCAGTTGCAATCTCACACTCTCACAAAGATGGTTGATCTTAGGTCCGGTTCAGTTACCAATCCGGGTTCAACACCCGACTCTCGCATCGCAAGTACTACTCCTCTCAATATTGCAGGCTTCAGTGATACCGCTAATACCACTCCTCCAGCCAGCAATGTCATGCCACACGTTACTACTACTACTCCAAGTACTGGTGCTCCAGTGATCACCCCTGCAAGTGACGGCACTGGCGCCATCAACAATCCACTCTTCGTCCGGTCTCCTGAAGAAACCAGAGGAAATCAGCCTAGCATAGTTGATCTCACGAAGGTTCAGACTGACGTGGCTACAACACAGAATCAGTTGTGTGTTTATATTAAAACTCTCACAAACAAGCTTGCGTCTGAACGAACTCATCCTCAGCGCGAGAAAGGAAAAGCTAAAGAAACATCTTCAACCGTTGATCCTGAAATCTCTCGAATCCATGTTGTACATGATGAAGAATTCCGCAAATCTGCAGATGACTCTCCAGCAACGGATCCTGCAAGTTTCATCACTCGTGAAGATATGGAGTGCTTTTTTGAGGATCGATTAAAAGACAAGACATCATACGTCCATCGTCACCAACCTCCATACTGCCATACAGAGGATTCCTCTTTCAAAAGGTTATACCGCTCCAACATTCATTCTTTATGATGGAACATGCAATACTCAAAAACATATTTCTCGGTTTCTGGAATTATTGGGCGAACACGAGCACAACCATGTCGTACGTCTGGAGAAATTTTCAAAATCCTTGAAAGGCAGGGGATACATCTGGTACAACAACATCGCATCGTGAAGTATCACCGATTGGGGAGAGATGATTAATGCTTTCTACAGAAAATACTTCTTCGTGTCAGAGCAAGTCACTCTCTCTGATCTAGGAAGGATGTTTCGAAGGAGCAACGAACATCCTGATGATTATGTGAAAAGTTCAGAATTCAAGCCTTGGACTGCCACGACCCAAACGTCACATAGCAAAAACTTTTAGACTTGTGCGTCCACAAATGATCCCGATCTACAGAGCCTTGCTGGAAAACCTCCGGTTCCACACTTTCTCAGAACTTCATGAAGCTACCAAAATGATCAGCGACTACTACACCTGCTTTACTGAGCAAAGTCTACAAGGTCGAGGAACCTCGAAGCAGCCGACGCCTGATCAACAAACAGTACGATGTCCAACCTTCCATGAACGTTGTTGCTCAAGGAAGAAAAAAGAAAGCTTATGTTCAAACATGCGACATCCAACACCTCTTCCTACAAAATCATCACGGAAGGATAACCAATCTTGCACAAACCTCGACCTGGCATCAACGAACGGGAAAATGATCGTACAAACTAAACTTCTCATGAACGAGTGATCGAGTTACTGGAAGTCTGGGTTCAAGACGGTGCAATCAAACTGTTGATCATCATAGAGAGCCAACATGAAGAATCCAAGGTACTGTCACCTTCATAGATTTATCAATCATTCGACAAGTAAATGCAATATTTTGAAGCACGTCCCCAAAGAGAAGGTTGATCCACAATAGCTTCAACTGGGCACTGGAGGAGTACACAAGAATCCTCTCCCAATCATAACCTTTACACTCTCTGAACAACCTATCAAAGAGGCAGTTCAATCCTTGGTCGAATGTGAATTGCTCTATCTGTCGAAGGCACAAAATAGAGACATGCTCACAGCACTGAACCACATCGTGTCAAGAAGTCCATTCCGGAAATACTTCTTGAGCCTCCAGCCACAAACCAAGAGATTTACGACTGGGGACTGCTTACCACAGTCGAAGAAACGAATTTGGAAGAACGTTGATCGATGCCGGCACCGCCATCAACATCATTCCACTGAAAACCTCAGAGCCGCAGGTATCAGTCGACAAGAAGCTACTCATGCTCCCATCTCAATCAGAGACCTCGAAGGAGCGCTCGGAATACTTATGCCTACATCACTCTCAAAGTGAACATAAGTTCAACACTGGACAGAAACCAAGTTTCACATAATCAGGAAGATCCAGGATATGACATGTCCTTCAGACGAGCATGGATCCACGCTGAAAATATGGGTACTTACAGAGCGCCTTTGGTTACACGTCTCTCCAACTAAGAAAGTTCTGATCCAGAAGATTTGACGGACATTCCATCATCAGAGTACTTGGAGGAATTTCAAACTTTGACGAGGTTGAAGAAAGAACCTGCAAAAGATGCATATACATCCATTAAGAGGTTCCGCACTCAGGCAAGTCTCATCCCATGTCTATGTCATTTATTTCCTCACATGCTATCCTAGCATGGGGACTCAATTCTTCTAGCAACTCTACAAGACGTTATGAATGGTAGCTTCACCACATTAGTATTTTACCAAGTGGTTTAATATGACGCTCCTCCGAATCAAGCACTGAAACATTCATTACCGAGATGATGTCCAAACATGGCAAAGAACACTTTGGGCGTTTCTCCTGCTAGTCCATGTGTTCCACAAAATCAAAAATCTCTAATGTCTGCATAAGTGTCGAATCCCACTACTGCAACGAAAGGGATGCTGAATCAACAGAAGATACTCCAGGGCCGAGACGATCAAACCCCTAAGATATTTGATGCTTAAGGAATATACGCTTCAACACTCAAGCATCTAAAAAAGCTATCAAATTGTACTCCCAATCAAAGAGTACAGCTTCAGCACAAATATCTCGATGATGACACATTGATTCAACACCAGCACGATCAAAGTGTAACTAAACAATAAGTCTTCATTATCCCATGATAAGACTTCTGAAGCATATGCAACATCATTCATACATGGATGGCACTAACTCCTTCAATATATACTGGGCAACCTGAGGTGATTCCGTGAAACTTCATCAACGGGTATTCTCTATATCACAAGCCCCTGCATGATTTAGGAACTTTCTCTCTTCACCAATCACATCCAGTATGAAAATTGCTGATACTATCTACCGCAACAATGTTGACTCACTGACAAATCCAGATCGTGGTAAAGTTATGCTTTCAGGAGCATTCAGGTTGAACTCTCAGTACACCTTCATCTTACGGACGCTCAACTCATCAACTAGTTCATGAATGTAAAAGGCTCACTGGATGAAAGAGCAAAGTTTATATCTATAATCATGGCTCTAGCCTTTTCGGTCTTTGGAGCAACTTCAACCATGGTATCAGCATCAACAATAATCTCTAGAGGAACACCATCCATGATCTCAGCATCGACAAGGATCTCTGGAGCGTAATCATTCATGGTTTCAGCACCAACAACGGTCTCAGAAGCAACATCCTCAGGGCTTCATCAACTAATCATTCTCTGAAGTGTTACACATGAAGCGGACTTCTCTAAGACCAATGATTCATATCAAGATGTGCGGACCTGATAACATGCTCACATTAAAGTATTCCCAAAGCTGGCACGACTGGTGGGCATAATTCAAAGTCTTCTACAAGATGTTTTCATCACCTCTATAAATGAGATACAACACACTCCAGGCCATAGGTTTGCAAAAAAGTACTAATGGGTGAGGAATGGGACAATGCTTCCTCAACGAAAGATGTTTGTCTATGTCTCTTCTACAACATAACAAAAGGGCGGATCAATCGTACATACGAGCTGAAAGATACGGCATTTACTGTCAGGTCTATGAAATCTGAAAATTTGCACGGGATTACAAGTTATGAAAGTGCATACTTTATTGATTGCCCTGTACATCTCCAAACTTAATCATTCTGGTTGCATATGATTCCTCCGTCTCTTAGCTTCGAAAGTTGGGGTCAATCGTCAGATTCCGACGTCGTATGAGGTTCCTACAGCTTCCTGAGCGTACAACATGCAAACAACAATTTTTAGACGGGATTCATAATTTCCACAGTCGATCGGTGTCCACCAAGTCCTTACGCTAAATCCTTCATCAAGGTACCTCCAACTTCGACCACCTAGGTCTTTACATCAATTTTTCTACCTGGATCCTCTATCTAGGTCTCACCAGAAGAAGGGAAAACGAAAGGGAGAGACTTAACAAAATACTGGGGATTGACGGTCCACTTGTCAAGACGATCGATTTCACAATCCAAAACCGATCAAGAAATCAAGACCAGAATAAAACCTCACATCTCTCAGAAGTCCAAGGTTCAAGATATCATGGAAAGAAAACTAAAGAAAGTCAGCAAAATAAGATTTCTGCTTTTCTTCATCCATCTTCTTCAACACGGCATCACTGGTGGTGAAAGAAGTGTCACCTTCCACCGCTTTCCTTATAACATCAATCTTTTGACGAAGCCACTTCATATTGAAGCCAAGTTCTACAGCTTTCTTCAAGTTGTACTCCCAATCAAAGAGTACATCCCGGATGACAGTATTTCCAGTTGTAATGCGAATATCATTTATAACACGCAATATGGCTTCTACTTGCCTCGTAAAGAAATAACTATGCTCCGGATCCTTGGTAACGACGATGTGACCATACATCTTCCACGGTTTCTCGTACAAGCCTGCATATCCAATGGGAACGCTGAATCCGCCAACTAGTTCATGATACGGGAGTGAAGCATATAATGGAGGATCAAAAGAAACTCCTGCACTTGGATATTCATGCATCACTATACGGTTCTCAATTACTGGAGCAGCCTCCAGGGCAACAGTTTCTTCAGCATTCCCTACTGGTGTTTCGGTTTCTTCTATCACTGAAGCAGCAACAATCTGAGTTTCCAAGACTTCAATGACAACCTTCTCATGGACTTGAAGTGCAGAGATGGTTGTCTCGTCATCAATAACTCCAGGGCAGTTTGAGTTATCCTCATTGATTTCAATATCCTCAACTTCGGTATTTGGCACCTAATACGAAGATTACATGAGGATTAGAGTCATTTAAGCTTGAAAGCAAATGAGATCATAAAATACATCATACAAGCAATCCAACAATATCAATATTAATCATTATACACTCAAGGAATGAGCAAATAGCATGAAATTCATGAAAATACGCTTTACGGTAACCTCGTCTGAAGAATTAAACTGTACTCTTCCCTGTACTAAAAGACGAACTGGGAGCAATCTACGAGGAATCTGAAGATGGGTTATATACCATTATATTAGTATGGATTTCCTATACAACGTCTAAAAATTTCGTGACAATCCGATGAACGAGCAAAGAGATGTGGCTAAAACATGGAGCAACATGCCATCTGAAAAAGTTCTGAAGGTCTCCTGGAAGTTCACTATTTCGCCTTTTTCAGGCCCTAAACATGCTCAAACTTCAAAGAGATTCTTTGCTAAAGCTTGGAAATTTTCTGGGATTGAAGATACATATGAAAACCGCGAAAATCCGACTTCGGACGAAGATTCTACAGCGTTTCTAGTAAAATCTGAAGTCTGAAATTTTCCGGTGACGTATTTCGGCAAAGTTATCCATAAATTCACATGGATTTTCATTCATTCATTCACGAATCAGCGATATCATACTTCTTTGAAGAAATTACAGGAGATATAGTTACTAAGGGAGTCTCTAAATCATTTGAAGGCTCGACGATGCCAGAATCTCCGTTGACAACACCGCTATCTCCATTCGGTTCGGGATTTCGGGAATTCTCCATATTCCCATCTCCCAAAGAAGAGTGCGCTTCATCAACATGATTCTTATCTACAATGATTTCTTCCTGGATTCATCAACAAAATTTATTATTATTTCATTCAAGGAGATGCCGCGATCACCTGCACGAAAGAGATATTTACATCGACTTCTTCATCAGTACTGGATTCCTGAATTATTCGCCTGGGAACAAGTTGAAGACCGTCAATCGATGGAGAAAAGGTCTGAAAAGAAATAACAAAACCTTGGTCTCGTGATCCTAATTGCACGGGCAGGAAAAAGTTATGACACAAGGAGCGCTAACAACTCATCAAAGAAACGGCTGGGGACTGCACGTCATTTGCTAACATCCTGTAGTCCTTACTTCTGGGTGCTCCGCCCCGAAGACTTTCTTCCATTTCCGAGGAGTCTACATTGATCTGAAACCTCACTACATGATCATCCTGTGGTATAGTTGATGAAATAACCAGGAGTACAACTCAGTATGAAGGATCTCTCACCATCACTCAGAGGTCCCAGAAGTACCATTTCTTGAAGTTGCACCAGCGGAGATGTCATCCCTGGAAACATCGTCTTTGAAAGTGTCATCATGGGAGTCAGTCATTCTTGCAAAGTGGCTGTGACAGATGCATAACATTCAGCGCATCATTTATACAAAGCGCAGGATTCAGCAAAACAACGAATCATGGAATAAAGATGCGCACATCAGCGTCTGCAAAAATGGTAACTTTCAACTCTTACCTTTTTACGATTCCACTAACAGTACATGAGTTAATACTTCAAATCTTCTTTGTTCCTTCAAACCTGCTAAGACGAGCAAAATTCTGACATGATTTTCACAAAACCGTGAACAACCCACGTAAATTTTACAATGTGAACATTCACTGGTTTCTCAAAATCTGGACAGACGTCCATTCTACGATTGTGAAAATTCACATATAGACATTCTTTCACCATGTATGGTTGTCTAGTTTTAACAATTGTTCAAAATCAAAACATTGATTTTAAAAATATATTTTAACGTGAAACTCACGTAAATTTGAAAAATATATCTATATATTTTTTCTCCCTCGCACGAGCATCTGTCTTTGAAGCGAGAGTATATTTTCAAATATTTTCGAAAGCTCGAAGATAAAAATTTTCATGAAGGCTCATAAACAAAATTTTATTACTAACAGACGCACGTTTATCAAAAAAAAAAACTTTTCTCTCGTACGAGCATCCACCTTTGAAATGAGAGTTTATTCCACTTTGTGAAATCTCACATATTTAAAATATAAAATTACGGTTTTCGTGAAAGCTCATAGACGAATTTTATATCATTAGACTCAGGTCTATTTTGTCTGTTCCTTAAACTAACGAACGAACGAGCATCTATTCATAAAACAAAGATTTGTTTTCATGGGCCCGTCCCGCGAATCCTGACCAACCACGGACACGTCGTCCAAACCAGCGGTTCAACACCAATTTATGCTCATCAAACGACACTCCAATCATGACATTGAAGCCTTCATCAAGTCGTGGTTTTCTCATGCTCTCTAAATCCGGTAACGTCTCAACTTACGACTAAGTTCAATTACTGGTATTGTTATTTATGGACGGAAAATCACCATTTAATGCTGACTGAGGAACACAACTTTCCTCAGTAAGCAGGGGACTTAATGTAGATGGTGCATTTTCGACAAAGGCTAAAATCGTAAACTCATAATTATACGAAGCTCTGATTCAGCAATCAGACGTGAGTATCGAGACACGGGTCTCTCATCGAATTCTCAACGGAGAGTACTTTCTCTCAGAGTACATGTAGATATGTAGTCTCACGACTGGACAACGACATATCTCATGAATACTGAATACTTTCAGTGATTATTTCTATATAGTATCACGAGATGGACGGCTCCTAGACAGCTTGCTCTGCTAGTATAAAGCGATAACATCTTCAGGAACAAACAACAAGTTTACCCTGACTATATAAAGGATATGACTTACCGACAAGCTCATATCGGGATAATTAATGCTCCTAGACATCTTGCTCTGCTAGTATAGAGCCACAAAGTTAATTATTCCTAATTAATATTAATTCTGCCGTGACATTCAGTACTGAATTCCCAGAATAATCTATTACTGCTCCTATTCCATGGTCGAATCCATGACTGGTCCCATGGAATGGCAATAACAACTGTTCTGATTCTATGATCGAGTCCACGGCTTGATCTCATAGAATAGCAATAACTATATTATCTCATTACTCCGATTTCATGATCGAATCCACAACTAGTCTCATAAATGGTAATAGATAAATCTTAATTACTCTGATTCTATGGTCGAATCTACAATCCCATGGAATGGTAATGCTCACTTTATTATTCTGAATTCGTAGTCGAATCCTCAGCTGATCTTATGAATTAATAATAAACATCTTATTACTCAGTTTTGTGAATTATTCTACATCGAATTCCACAATTCGTAATAAATAATCAATAACTAGGCGTCTGAGCTACCTCTAAGTAAGCCCCGATTCAAATGGTGAAGGTGTATTCAACGACGATACACTAACAGTCACCGCACGAACGAGTATTTCAAAGTACAACGAAACGATGAACCTATGCAAAATAGAGAAGAAAATAATAAATAATTAAAAATATTAACCAGGGTGCTGGGAGCACTGATAAACGACCGACCGACCATGTCGTGGTCAATCCCACACCAGTTTTATATTTTTAATGCATTTTTATTATTTTCCATGATTTGATGAAAATTCTCTCATTTTATCAAATCTCATTCGTCTCGAGGAAACTCCTCGGTTTCATGGTACTTCCATAAATCCATAAAAAATAATATAAAATTAAGGAAAGGAGTGTGGGGCATGACCGCTGGCCAACCGGCCATGCCTTGGTCCCAACCGGCCCCACACCCCACGATTCCTTATTATTTTACTATTATTATTATTATTTCTCTAATTTCATGAAAAAACTCCTTGATTTCATGGTATTTTTGCACAAATCATCAAATAATAATAAAATAAATCATGAAAACTTGTGGGACCGGGCCTTGGCCGGCCGGCCATGACCTAGCAAGTCCCGCACACCCTTTGCTTTATTATTTTATTATTATTTATCCTATTTTTCCTTGAATTCATCAAATTCCTTGATTTTATGGTATTTCTCTCAAATTAGGAAAATTCTCTCAAATCATCAAAAATACCTAAAAATATTAAAAAACTATAAAAAACTCGTGGGACCGGTCCATAGCCGGACGGCCATGCCTCCATGGTCCCACACGGCCGTGTTTTTATTATTTTAATATTTTGCTTCCATGAACTCATGAAAACTCCTTCAATTCATGGAAACTCCCTAAATTCATCAAAATTCATGAATTTTTCATAAAATCATCAAAAATATTATAAAATTAAGGAAAAGGCACCACGGGATCGTGGTCACGACCGGACGACCATGCCTTGACCATGGCAGTCCCACGCCTCCTCATTCCTTATTTTATAATTATTTTCCATCATCTCATGGTGTTTTTCCTCAGTTTCGTCGATGCTCAATTGCACGTCAGAAAATATCAAAATTCTCAGGACTGAGACGCGGACGCCTTGGGGACACGAGCACGCTATCTTGACCGACCAAGATTGGCTCTTTGGCTCACGGAACCCGGTCTTATCAATTTTCACAGTTTTGACCTAATTTGCACAATTGCTCGTATTAGGTCCAAAACACTTTGGATTTTCATGAAGTGAGCGTCAGGCGGTCACGTGACAACCCAGGGCCGGTTTCATGACTCCATGGTCGGTTCCTCGCCTCGTCATAATTAATTAGGTTTTCTCACCTAAGGCTCAGACAAGCATTTTCGAATAAATGATTAAACCAGCATTTAATCATTCTTTCGCCAACAAATCGTCAACTCTACAAGGAGTTCTTCGTATTTTCTCACGTGAGCATATGGACACTACGTGGTTGATCCAAGGTCCCATGTAGTCGCTCCCTCCTTCATCCCATGGTTAAACTTCTGACGAACCATGAATTGATCATCAATTGATCAAATTAGGGTTTCTGAATCCAAGGATCATCATTCCAGATTCCAACCTTAATAATTTTACGACGGCCTCATGGTCATTAATCTACAATTATGCTCGGCTCAACGACCAATATTCTAATTAATATTTTTGGTACGCTGCTAATAATCCATTAGATGAGCAACACATGCTCAGACGATCAAATATTCAACAATTCATCACATGAGAAACACTTGCTCAGATGATAAATATTTTCTCGAACCAAGGAATATTGGTTCAACAATCAATATTCAACGATCCATCGAATGAGCAATATTTGCTCACTTCATCGTAAGAACTATACCTCTGTCTCATGACATGTTCAATTCATGAGTTTAAGAACATCATGTTCAATTCAGCAACTACATGGACTCATCGTCCCATCAAACCACGAAGTCACAATTGACTAACATACCACGAGACGGCAATCGTGTCACTTTGGGGGGATATCACTTAGGGTTTTGTTCTGGCTATCTACGACACATGTGTTCAAACACACGATGGAATGTGAGCAAGTCGTGCAATCAGTTGAAGGAATTCACGAGGTAGTGGGTGGAAAATCGACCAAGTCTCCACACGTGGAGCAAATGGTTTCAAACACGATCTCCACTTCCCCACTCCTTGATTCCATCAACTGTCACACTTTATGGAATCATGGTGTCTAAAATTCCAACAATATAAATAAGTCTCTGAATCATGATTGAATCATCAACATCATCAATATCATCAATCTCACGTCAAACTGACAACACAAGATCATCAACTCATCAATTGAGCAACTACTCTCAATTGAGCAATTTCAATCATTCAGAGCTTATCATATTCAGAATTCACACACCCACAATCTTTGATTACCATTGATTCCACACATTTCTCAGCTTCCCTCCTACAAATCAACCCATCCTCTCTTGTGACCGAATTTACTCTGGAACGGTCATTGTCTTGATTTAGGCCGGAGTACTACAGATTGATTTCTCGAATCTAAAGCACCCCCTTTGCAGCGGTGCATCTGTGTGAGGTTTAACATTTCACTCGGTTCGAGGAGTCTCCTCCGTACGGTCGTCTCCTCAATTCCTTAAAAACCAGCAAATCGTTTTTCCCCATCTACACTTTGTACCCAAGGCAAAACCCTGATTTGAAGGCTATATAAAGGAGACTTCTAGCATTGAGCAAACCTAATCCCCACATGTCTGTGTGCTACTAGTGCTCTGTCATGTGTCCGAGGGTGCCCCATATCGTATTTGCGTCTGTCCTTAGTAATAATGGTACTTCGTATAATTAGTAGTTAATTCTCAGTGTAACCGGTGGCTATGATGTGACCACCTGGAGCGTTGCTAGTTGTTAGATATTAGGTTAGAATAGGGTTCCTATATTAGCAGAAGGTATGTAATTGAAACATTAAGCAAATTATTAATCAAATGAGAACTGTGTTCTTCTTAGGTTGTGTTCTTTGAACTGATAGGCTTGATTCTCACGAATCAAGAGAGGTTTATCCTCAATTTATCATTCCAATACTGTCATTGTACTTAGGTACATGACAATTGGTATCTAGAACCGTTTTTTCCTGAGAAATCATGATTGATGAGATGAATTTACAGGAGGAAAAATGGGCATATATGAATGGGAAATTGGTACCCATAGTGAAGTTGGAACGACTAGCAACGGAGGATTTAGACACTTGTCGATGGTGGTATCGGTTTTAGATGGAAAAGAGTATATCTCCCGATCGAGAGAAATCCATTCGGAAGTGGTCAAAATTGATGAACAAGACATTGAAGAAGTTGACATCAATTATGTTTATTAGGTATACTTCTTCAGCTCATCAGCCTCCTTGCAGAGTGAAAGTCGCTGCATCAGCTGTTGATGAATTTTCATAATTGATTCCCACTTTTTTATTTGAATAAGTTTCAACTGTGGTTAGCTCAATTCCTTCAGCTATCGACGAAGAAGAGTATTCTCTCAATTCAGGGTTGATTCCTTCAATTTTCCTTGATGGAAAGAATGATTTGTCTGTTGATCAGAGTTTTCCGTTTGATAAAGTGGCGAAATCTGATGTTTTCGAAGGAAATAGGTTAAGTGAATTCCAAATTTGGGAAGTACAGCAGCTAAGAAACAATGGCCTGACTGAACTAATTGTGAGAAATGGCGTCCAAATTTTTTCTGAGGCCTATGAAAATGTTCACTGTTTGACCAAGTTACTCTTTCTCTACAACAAATTTCTAGGAATGGCTTGTTTTCACTTCCAACTTGATGCTTATCGCTTGTTTTCGATCGGGGTAAGTCTGTTGTTCTCTCCTCAAACTCTAATGGCAATTTTCTTCGATTGATTATTTACTTTGGGTATAAACCAGATTGTTCATCTATGCAATCGATTAATCTTTTATGTATAAATGATGCCGAGGTTTATGATGATAGGAATTTGTTTGTTAAAATGTATGAGAGTAGTGTTGGAGTTGATTTTCTCTTACAACTCAAAATGGGTAGACTTTTTGATCCTGGCAAAGAATCAGATAGTATTAAGGAGTTTTCTAACTCAGTTGGTGATTATGAATGTGGTTTTATTACACCTACTCCTATGATTTTTTTCCTGTGTCGATTTTAAGAGAAAGGTACAATGGAATTTTGGTTCTTGAGCTGTTACCAAGACATGTGTATCCGTTTGATTCTCAGATTCTGAATTCCTTGGGTCTTAGAATTCTCCATGTTGCTGAAATTGGTGGTGCATGGAATTTGTTTGCTGCGTTTTCAGAGGGAAATAAATTTTTGTTTCTTTTATTGGTTAGAGTGGTGAGCTTTAACATGGAACCTAAATGGTTTTCTCAAGTGCTGAGTATGATGGGAGAAGAAATTTTTTCTTACAACTCAAATATGGGTTGCTTCAGCTGAAGTATGTTTTGCCTGATGCAATTTTTGGTTGTCAGTTTGAGTCCTTGGTTGTTGGTTTTATTCGACTCCTTAAAGAAGTATTTAACCCAGCATATACTTCATCTATCCTATATCATGAGGTGCACCAGTCCAGGGTTATCATTGACCGACAAGACAGCAATGTGCACCAGATTCTTTTGAAAAAGTTTCGCAAATTTCAGTGCTTATATTCTCAGTTCACACATATGTTAGGACTCGTTTATATCATGCAAGAATTGATACTTTTCAGAAATCTCCATTACTTACTTCTGAAACATTTTGGAGGTTTCTGATTCAAGAGGGAGTTATAACGACAGTTGGGCGTTTAAAGTGGAGTTATCTGCATACTTTTTGTCCTGTTGGGTATTTTCAGAATCAAGTTACCTATATACTGATGTGGGTGGCCTTTTTGAAATGGAAATACAAATTGTACTTTAGGGTCTTATGGAGTGCACTGAATGTTAGTGAGAGACATTGTAAGATGTTTGTGGGAGTTTACTTCTCTCTTTCCAGGCTTGTGAGCTCATATTGTACCTCAGCTGGCAATGTTTTCTTACAAAAGCTTAAAGTTGAAGGTGTCAAGGTATTTCTGAACTCTATCATAAGCACTGGTCCCTTCTACCTGCACTATGCTCACTATGAACTATATGGGTGTATTCACCTGTGGATTTCGAAGGGTGGTAATTGTTTTTCTCTCTACTTTGTTTACAATTATTACTTATTTGATCGTGGTAAGGGGTTTGATCGATCTCTTCTGTATTCTTACAGTGGGACATCTGTGTATGAGTTTGTTTTTGAAGGGGGGTACTAACTGGAGTTGGTGTTGGCAGCCTTGATCATGTTTTTAATTGTGCTATGGTTTATTGAATCTGAGAACAATAGTAATAGTGGTTTCTACTTGCTTGTGCTTTGGTCTCCATCTGAAGTATGTGGAAGACTGGCGACTCACGAGAGAATTATATTGCAAGTTATGCAGTCCCTTTGTAGTTCTTTGCAAGCATTTTTCCCTACCTGGTATTTTACTCCTTGCTGCAAGGACATACCAGCTTTATCCAACTTGGATTCGAGTGAATATTACCCTGGTATATGGAAGTTTTTGTCAAATGGTGATTCTCATATCAATGAGGTACTGGTATTCACGCATGTGATGAGGAGAGTTTCTGTGATTCTCGAGCACTTGTAGTTTAATGGTTGGCTTACAGTCAAGGGTTACATACGTAGTGAACTTTTGGGAGGTAGAATAACGGTGGGGAACTTCGCTTATCTCGTTGTATCTGAAGTCAAGACTGTCTTTGCAACTGTGCCGGAGCTCAGGAATCTTCCACCAAGGGTAGACAACACCGTACAAGTTCAGAGTGGAGCTTACGAAAATTTCACAGAAGAGGAGCTCAAGGAAATCCAATTTCCTTAGTGTCAGGTACTCTTCGCAATGATGATTCTGCCATGATTGATTTTTGTCCTTGTGTTATGAGCGACTTATGTCCTGGTGCTACTATAAACTTTTTTCTGTGGTGTATCCACCACCAAAAGGATTGTATCCAGTTGGAGACTTCTGAAGGGTTAAAGAACATTCAGTTCGGACTCGCGATGTTTTAAGATCCTACTGTGCTAATGTTCGTGGTATCCTTGGTGTGGGTTTTATTGAGGATATACTTGATAACAAATGGTGATACTAATCTCACCTGTGTACTGAAGATCTGTATCCCAGTTCAAGGGTTTCTGCTATATATACATATCAAGCTGGGAGTTGTGCAGATTTAGTCATTGTACCTTGCAGTTAAGTGGTCTGTGAGTTCCGGGTCAGAATTGGATTTATGGTCAGAGGAACACAAGTTCAGTACACATTGAAGTAGAGACTTCCAAGTTTCTCATAGTATTCAACTATGTGCTACATTTTTCCTTGGTAGACGAAGTCATGAAGATAAGGGGTAATGAGCACTCAAGAGTTCACTCCACTGGTTCGTTTTCAGGGAGTAATTACAACTTGGAGATTCACAGGGAGTCTAAAAAGAGGGCAGTGGACGGCTGGGCTTTATGTGAAGGTGTTTATGGGCCTCACGTGGGTTTTCACTTTTCAGTGGCATTGTAGGGTCGGGTCTTCTGATGGAATTTCTGATGCGTGCCTCTCCAACTTTCATAGTAATTCACCCTACTATCATCCTTGAGGACAAAGATGTTTCTGAGGGGAGTAGAATGTCATGTGTCCGAGGGTGCCCCATATCGTATTTGCATCTGTCCTTAGAAATACTGGTACTTCATATAATTAGTAGTTAATTCTCAGTGTAACCGGCCGCTATGATGTGACCACCTGGAGCGTTGCTAGCTGTTAGATATTAGGTTAGAAGAGGGTTGCTATATTAGCAGAAGGTCTGTAATTGAAACATTAAGCAAATTATTAATCAAATTAGAACTGTGTTCTTCTTAGGCTGTGTTCTTTGAACTCAGAGGCTTGATTCTCACGAATCAAGAGAGTTTTATCCTCAATTTATCATTCCAATCCTGTCATTGTACTTAGGTACATGACATGCTCTCGCTAGAGTCGATCTCCATTAACTCTTGAGTTTCTTCTCTAAACTCGAGTTAACGACTTAAAGACTTCGTTGGGATTGTGAAGCCAGACCGATACTACTTTTATCGTAGTTGTGTGATCTGATCTTGCATCTTCTATCGTACGAGTACAATCGATTGATTAGCTTGAGATCATGAGAGTTCTCCGATAGGCAAGATAAAGAAGTCACAAACATCTTCGTCTCACTGTTTGTGATTCCTCGACAATCCGCGTGTGTAGTCAGAAAGGATTGTAGAGAGGTGATTGATTAATCTAGGTTGTTCTTCGGGAATATAAGTCTGAATTATCAATTGGTTCCTGTTACCTTGATTTTATATCTAAAGACGGAACAAAACCTAGGGTTTATCTGTGGGAGACAGATTTATCCTTTCGATAGACTTTTCTGTGTGAGACAGATTCGTTTATTATCAAGTCTGTGATTTTGGGTTGCAGCAACTCTTTGTTCTGGGTGAGATCAGCAAAGGGAATCAAGTACGCAGTGTCCTGCTGGGATCAGAGGCGTAGGAGTACAACTGTACCTTGTATCAGTGGGATATTGGTAGGGGTTCAACTATAGATCAGTACGAAGTTAGCTTGGAGTAGGCTAGTGTCTGTAGCGGCTTAATACAGTGTGTATTCAATCTGGACTAGGTCCCGGGGTTTTTCTGCATTTGCGGTTTCCTCGTTAACAAAACTTCTGGTGTCTGTGTTATTTCTTTTTCGCATTATATTTTATATAATAGAAATAATACAGGTTGTACGTTCGTGATCATCAATTGGAAATCCAACCTTTGGTTGTTGATTGATATTGATTGATCCTTGGACATTGGTCTTTGGTACCGTCCAAGTTATCTCTCTTTGATAAAGACTCGCAGATTGCTATTTGCTTGAGTAAAGATCAAATCGAGAGATTGAGATAATAACTCCTTGAGATGCTTTTTATCTAGATTGAGTCTGACTATCTAGTTGATTCTCTAGCAAAGTATTTCGGAGTTAGTCCATACAGATTGCTAAGAGAAATATTGGGTGGTGTTGTTAAACCCCCTCTTTTTCATAGATGTTAAACAGTAAACAACTACAACAACAAAAATCGAAAATATCTTGTTAAAATCTATTGACATTACAACCAGGAAAACCCTAATTTTAAAGGGAAAAATACAAATTTAAAACATACCAGTGAATCTGTTAAACAAATTGGAATCCTAAAGGAGAAAAATAAACAATTCTGATAAATCCATTCGTAGCTAAAAGGCACAAAGAAAACACCTTGATATTGAATGAGATATAGTGAAAGATGCGAGTAAAGAGGTATCAGAGTTCTTCGTCTCCCTCTTTAGAGTTGAATGAAGATGGGAAAAAGGTCAGAGTTCTTCGTCTAACCCTTTTAATAAAACAGGAGGAGAGTTTAAATTATTGAGTCAGAGGAGGGAAATGAAATTTGAGAGGGAAAACAGATAGTTTTCAAATCTGTGAGGGAATGAATATCAAAAAGAGTTATTAGATTGGGAAAGTGAGAGGGAAACAAAATTTGAGAGCCAAAAGTTTCATACAAGAGAGGAGTACAATAATTGAGGAGAGGTTTTCTTTTCTATCTCAAAATATCTAGGTCCAAGGCGTCCCGTTCGAGATAAAGTTGGTCAAATTTGTGGTCAAGTTGGTCAAATTTGTGGTCAAGATGGTCAGATTTATGGTCAAACACATAATTGGAAACAAAACGAAGCATACTCAGGTTGCAAGATTACCATATACAGACCCGATGTTCTCGTCCGAGCGAGGTTCGAGGTGTCAAATATATCAGATTGGATGAAACTGCAACCTATCACTTAACTCAGGTTACAAGATTACCATATACAGACCTGATGTTCTCGTCCGAGCGAGGTTCGAGGTGTCAAATAAATAAGATTGGATGAAACTGCAACCTATCACTTTACTCAGGTTGCAAGATTACCATAAACAAACCCGATGTTCTCGTCCGAGCGAGGTTCGAGGTGTCAAATATATCATATTAGATGAAACTGCAACCTACCACTTAACTCAGGTTGCAATATTATCATATACAAAACTGATGTTCTCGCCCGGGCGAGGTTCAAGGTGTCAAATATATCAGATTGGATGAAACTGCAACCTACCCCTTAATTCAGGTTGCACAATTACCATATACAGGCCCGATGTTCTGGTCCGGGCGAGGTTCTAGGTGTCATATATATCAAATTGGATGAAACTACAACCTATCACTTAACTCAGGTTGCAAGATTACCATATACAGACCCGATGTTCTCGTCCGGGAGAGGTTCAAGGTGTCAAATATATCAGATTGGATGAAACTGCAACCTATCACTTAACTCAGGTTGCAAGATTACCATATACAGACCCGATTTTCTCGTCCGGCGAGGTTCGAGGTGTCAAATATATCAGATTAGATGAAACTGCAACCTATCAATTAACTCAGGTTCCAAGATTACCATATACAGACCCGATGTTCTTGTCGGGGTGAGGTTCGAGGTGTCAAATATATCAGATTGGATGAAACTGCAACCTATCACTTAACTCAGGTTGCAAGATTACCATATACAAACCCGATTTTCTCTTCCGAGCGAGGTTCGAGGTGTCAAATATATCAGATTGGATGAAACTGCAACCTATCACTTAACTCAGGTTACAAGATTACCATATACAGACCCGAAGTTCTCGTCCGATCGAGGTTCGAGGTATCAAATATAACAGATTGGATGAAACTGCAACATATCACATAACTCAGGTTACAAAATTACCATATACAGACCCGATGTTCTCGTCCGAGCGAGGTTCGAGGTGTCAAATATATCAGATAGGATCAAACTGCAACCTATCACTTAACTCAGGTTGCAAGATTACCATATACAAACCCGATGTTCTCGTCCGGGCGAGGTTCTAGGTGTCAAATATATCAGATTGGATAAAACTGCAACCTATCCCTTAACTCAGGTTGTAAGATTACCATATTCAGACCTGATGTTCTCATTTGGGCAAGGTTCGAGGTGTCAAATATATCAGATTGGATGAAACTGCAACCTATCACTTAACTCAGGTTGCAAGATTACCATATACAGACCCGATGTTCTCGTCGGGGCGAGGTTCGAGGTGTCAAATATATCAGATTGGATGAAACAGCAACCTATCAATTAACTCAGGTTGCAAGATTACCATATACATACCTGATGTTCTGGTCCTGGTGAGGTTCTAGGTGTCATATATATCAGATTGGATGAAACTACAACCTATCACTTAACTCAGGTTGCAAGATTACCATATACAGACCCAATTTTCTCGTACAGGAGAAGTTCGAGGTGTCAAATATATCAGATTAGATGAAAATGCAACCTATCACTTAACTCAGGTTGCAAGATTACCATATACAGACCCGATGTTCTCGTCCGAGCGAGGTTCGAGGTGTTAAATATATCATATTGGATGAAACTGCAACTTATCAATTAACTCAGGTTGCAAGATTACCATATACAGACCCGATGTTCTCGTCGGGGCGAGGTTCTAGGTGTCAAATATATCAGATTGGATGAAACTTCAACCTATCACTTCAATCAGGTTGCAAGATTACCATATACAGACCCGATGTTCTCGTCCGAGCGAGGTTCGAGGTGTCAAATATATCAGATTGGATGAAACTGCAACCTATCACTTAACTCAGGTTACAAGATTACCATATACAGACCTGAAGTTCTCGTCCGAGCGAGGTTCGAGGTGTCAATTATATCAGATTGGATGAAACTGAAACCTATCACTTAGCTCAGGTTGCAAGATTACCATATACAATTCCGATGTTTTCGTCCGGGCGAGGTTCGAGGTGTCAAATATATCAGCTTGGATCAAACTGCAACCTATCACTTAACTAAGGTTGCAAGATTACCATATACAAACCCGATGTTCTCGTCCGGGCGAGGTTCAAGGTGTCAAATATATCAGATTGGATGAAACTGCAACCTATCCCTTAACTCAGGTTGTAAGATTACAATATACAGACCCGATGTTCTCGTCCGTGCGAGGTTCGAGGTGTCAAATATATCAGATTGGATGAAACTGCAACCTATCCCTTAATTCAGGTTGCAAGATTACCATATACCGTCCCGATGTTCTGGTCCGGGCGAGGTTCTAGGTGTCATATATATCAAATTGGATGAAACTGCAACCTATCACTTAACTCAGGTTACAAGATTACCATATACAGATCCGATGTTCTCGTCCGAGCGAGGTTTGAGGTGTCAAATAAATCAGATTGGGTGAAACTACAACCTATCACTTAACTCAGGTTTCAAGATTACCATATACAGATCCGATGTTCTCGTCCGAGCGAGGTTCGAGGTGTCAAATAAATCAGATTGGATGAAACTGAAACCTACCACTTAAATCAAGTTGCAAGATTACCATATACAATTCTGATGTTCTCGTCCTGGCGGAGTTCGAGGTGTCAAATATATCAGATTGGATGAAAGTGCAACCTATCACTTAACTCATGTTGCAAGATTACCATATATAAACCCGATGTTCTCGTCCGGCGAGGTTCTAGGTGTCAAATATATCAGATTTGATGAAACTGCAACCTATCCCTTAACTCATGTTGTAAGATTACCATATACAGACCTGATGTTCTCTTCTGGGCGAGGTTCTAGGTGTCAAATATATCAGATTGGATGAAACTGCAACTTATCAATTAACTCAGGTTGCAAGATTACCATATACAGACCCGATGTTCTCGTCCGAGCGAGGTTCGAGGTATCAAATATATCTTATTAGATGAAACTGCAACCTATCACTTGACTCAGGTTGCAATATTACCATATACAGATACGATGTTCTCATCCGAGAGGGGTTTGAGGTGTGAAATAAATCATATAAGGTGAAACTACAACCTATCACTTAACTCAGGTTGCAAGATTACCATATACAGACTCGATGTTCTCGTCCGAGCAAGGTTCGAGGTGTCAAATAAATCATATTGGATGATACTGCAACCTATCACTTAACTCAGGTTGCAAGATTATCATGTACAATTCTCATGTTCTTGTACGGGCGAGGTTCGAGGTGTCAAATAAATCCGATTGGGTGAAACTACAACCTATCACTTAACTCAGGTTGCGAGATTACCATATACAGACCCGATGTTCTCGTCCGAGCGAGGTTCGAGGTGTCAAATAAATCATATTGGATGAAACTGCAACCTATCACTTAACTCAGGTTGCAAGATTACCATATACAATTCTGATGATCTCGTCCGAGCGAGGTTCTAGGTGTCAAATATATCAGATTGGATCAAACTGCAACCTATAACTTAACTCAGGTTGCAAGATTACCATATACAGACCCGATGTTCTCGTCCGAGCGAGGTTCGAGGTGTCAAATAAATCAGATTGGATGAAACTGCAACCTATCACTTAACTCAGGTTGCAAGATTACCATATACAATTCTGATGTTCTTGTGCGGGCGAGGTTCGAGGTGTCAAATATATCAGATTAGATGAAACTGCAACCTATCACTTAACTCAGGTTGCAAGATTACCATATACAGACCCGAAGTTCTCGTCCGATCGAGGTTCGAGGTGTCAAATATATCAGATTGGATGAAACTGCAACATATCACTTAACTCAGGTTGCAAAATTACCATATACAGACCCGGTGTTCTTGTCCGAGCGGGGTTCGAGGTGTCAAATATATCAGATTGGATCAAACTGCAACCTATCACTTAACTCAGGTTGCAAGATTACCATATACAAACCCGATGTATTCGTCCGAGCGAGGTTCTAGGTGTCAAATATATCAGATTTGATGAAACTGCAACCTATCCCTTAACTCAGGTTGTAAGATTACCATATACAGATTCGATGTTCTCTTCCGGGCGAGGTTCTAGGTGTCAAATATATCAGATTGGATGAAACTGCAACTTATCAATAAACTCAGGTTGCAAGATTACCATATACAGACCCGATGTTCTCGTCCGAGCGAGGTTCGAGGTATCAAATATATCAGATTAGATGAAACTGCAACCTATCACTTGACTCAGGTTGCAATATTACCATATACAGATAAGATGTTCTCATCCGAGAGAGGTTTGAGGTGTCAAATAAATTAGATTGGGTGAAACTACAACCTATCACTTAACTCAGGTTGCAAGATAACCATATACAGACCCGATGTTCTCGTCCGAGCAAGGTTCGAGGTGTCAAATAAATCAGATTGGATGATACTGCAACCTATCACTTAACTCAGGTTGGAAGATTATCATATACAATTCTCATGTTCTAGTATGGGCGAGGTTCGAGGTGTCAAATAAATCTGATTGGGTGAAAGTACAACCTATCACTTAACTCAGGTTGCAAGATTACCATATACAGACCCGATGTTCTCGTCCGAGCGAGGTTCGAGGTGTCAAATAAATCATATTGGATGAATCTGCAACCTATCACTTAACTCAGGTTGCAAGATTACCATATACAATTCCGATGATCTCGTCCGAGCGAGGTTCGAGGTGCCAAATATATCAGATTGGATCAAACTTTAACCTATCACTTAACTCAGGTTGCAAGATTACCATATACAGACCCGATGTTCTCGTCCGAGCGAGGTTCGAGGTGTCAAATAAATCAGATTGGATGAAACTGCAACCTATCATTTAACTCAGGTTGCAAGATTACCATATACAATTCTGATGTTCTTGTGCGGGCGAGGTTCGAGGTGTAAAATATATCAGATTAGATGAAACTGCAACCTATCACTTAACTCAGGTTGCAAGATTACCATATACAGACTCGAAGTTCTCGTCCGATCGAGGTTCGAGGTGTCAAATATATCAGATTGGATGAAACTGCAACATATCACTTAATCAGGTTGCAAAATTACCATATACAGACCCGGTGTTCTCGTCCGAGCGAGGTTCGAGGTGTCAAATATATCAGATAGGATCAAACTGCAACCTATCACTTAACTCAGGTTACAAGATTACCATATACAAACCAGATGTTCTCGTCCGGGCGAGGTTCTAGGTGTCAAATATATCAGATTGGATAAAACTGCAACCTATCCCTTAACTCAGGTTGCAAGATTACCATATACAAACCCGATGTTCTCGTCCGGGAGAGGTTCTAGGTGTCAAATATATCAGATTGGATGAAACTGCAACCTATCCCTTAACTCAGTTTGTAAGATTACCATACACAGACCCGATGTTCTCGTCCGGGCGAGGTTCGAGGTGTCAAATATATCAGATTGGATCAAACTGCAACCTATCACTTAACTCAGGTTGCAAGATTACCATATACAGACCCGATGTTCTCGCCCGAGCGAGGTTCGAGGTGTCAAATAAATCAGATTGGATGAAACTGCAACCTATCACTTAACTCAGGTTGCAAGATTACCATATACAATTCTGATGTTCTTGTACGGGCGAGGTTCGAGGTGTCAAATATATCAGATTAGATGAAACTGCAACCTATCACTTAACTCAGGTTGCAAGATTACCATATACAGACCCGATGTTCTTGTCCGATCGAGGTTCGAGGTGTGAAATATATCAGATTGGATGAAACTGCAGCATATCACTTAACTCAGGTTGCAAAATTACCATATACAATTCTGATGTTCTTATACGGGCGAGGTTCGAGGTGTCAAATAAATCAGATTGGGTGAAACTACAACCTATCACTTAACTCAGGTTGCAAGATTAACATATACAGACCCGATATTCTCGTCCGAGCGAGGTTCGAGGTGTCAAATAAATCAGATTGGATGAAACTGCAACCTATCACTTAACTCAGGTTGCAATATTACCATATACAATTCTGATGTTCTTGTACGGGCGAGGTTCGAGGTGTCAAATATATCGGATTGGATGAAACTGCGACCTATCCTTTAACTCAGGTTGCAAGATTACCATATACAAACCCGAAGTTCTTGTCCAATCGAGGTTCGAGGTGTCAAATATATCAGATTGGAT